>NW_005187712.1:274055-276393 GCF_000239375.1 Pundamilia nyererei
TATTTTATTTTATTCTACTGTATATAGTATTTTATTTTATTCTATTCTGTACAGTTGTGTACTGTATTTATTCTTATTGTATTCTAATTTTTGCGTCATAACTTTTGCACTGTCCACTTCCTGCTGTGACAAAACAAATTTCCCACGTGTGGGACTAATAAAGGTTATCTTATCTTATCTTATCTTATCTTACCCTTTAACCTAACCATAACCCAACTGTGACCCTGACACTAAAACCACATGTTGAGTCTGACGAATGGGACGAGAGGACGGTGCACAGTCAGAAACACGGCCCTGACTCAACTCTGACCTCATTAGGAAAGCCTGATCAGCTGACAGCTCTCCTCCACACTCATTGGTGCTCAGCAGGTGACCAGAATCAGGACGAACACACAGAGATGGGCAGGGTGTGTTGGTCCTGTCGTAGCACAAAAACATATAATTCTTTAAAACATAGACAGAAAAGTACCAGAACTCAGAGCGGGCTGGTATTCAGCTGGTGTCAGGAACAAACGTGGGGCCAGCTGGTGAGCCGGCATCACCCTGCTGCCCCCCTACTCACTCTCCACCTGCTCGCCAGCCTGTTCATCATCACTGGAAGCAGGAATTAGACATGTCCCTCAGTGTAATCCCACCTCCGCTGTGAACCACTTGTTACGCTTACCGCAGCCCTCGTACATGCCCCGCAGACACTCGGCCACCTGCAGCTTCCTCACCAAAGCTCCTCTCTCACCTGTGTGCAACCTTTGACCTCTCTACTTAGTACAGTTCTGCCAGATTCTTCTCATTTCTCCCATCATGCATCCTGTCCAGATGCCTGGTGAGTGCAGAGAGAGAGGATGCCCAATAAGATAATCTACTTAGAAACCAAACTGTCATCTCAATATCTCCATGCGTTTGTTCATCAGGTCACATGGTCATCCCCTCCTTCACTGCGCACACTTCACCCAACTAATCGCTTGCACTTGCTCAATTTGTACTCCCACAGAAACCATGGATTCAGGGTGTTATTTTTTTTAAATATTATATTTATGTATATACATTTTTTATGGCGATCTGTGCAGAGTACGTCTGGACATCCCGAAGTCAAAACGGGTCAAAGGGTAGCGGACAAGTAGAGGAAGACGACCGTCGTGCCAAACATAGCGATACCGAGTGACAGCAGCATCAGGAAGACGAGACGCTGCAGCAGTACCACAGGCTCAGACATGATATTTCTATTTACAGCAGCACTTCTCCAGCACACTGTTGCTATGAGGTAACCATAGAAATGGGCTCTGCCATCCAGAATGAAGGCAGAGCTCATAACTGTGTATCACCATGACAGTCAGCGCATCATTAATAAGACAATAACTTTAACTAGTTAGTCACATTCTTAGTGTGACTACGTAACTTCTTCTGACTCTGATGAACAGATCGTGAATGAACTTGTTCTGTTTGATATTCTCTTGCCTGTCCTGCATATGACTCAGTGGACTCGATGCATTAAGCTGGGCAGACACTGGGCGGTTTTTTCAGTCACGTATTCAGCTTCTGCTCGAACTGCACGTTGTTAGGTCACGATGCAGGTCGCACACTATACAGCCCGATGCTCTGATGCGACCCGAGTGCTCACACTGTGCGTCCATAACATGAAGGTTATAACAGAAATTCTGTCGCTCGCTCTCCCTCTTCGTCTTTCACTCACACAGACACACCACCACCATCAACTTTGCTAAATTGCTAATGAAAAACATGATCAGGCAGCTGTGATTGAGCAGCATGTAGATCCAACTATTGTCACGGTTGTTGTGTCGTGATAATTTTGTGAGGCCACATGGAAAAGGCTCGGATGAGCTTTCCAAAGTTCTACAAGTTGTGCCTCCATCGCTTGTGTCCAGATCACACGCTGCACTGCCGTGCTGCGCCGTCCTTTTCGCTGATATTTGTGTTTGGGCGTGCGCAGTGTGAGAAGCTGCGGTGACACCCTCACGACGGTCGTGAGGATTTCAAACCTCGACCAAGCGATTGATGATCGGGAGCTGGTCGTGAGGTCTTAATCGCTTCTCGTTACGCCGCGTATACTACACGACGCACGATGAAGGCCAAAATCGGGCCGATCGCCAAAACGGTCGCACGACTCAAAAAGCGGCTCAAAATCGCACAGTGTGAGCCCAGCTTTAAATCCAATCCAATCCAATCCAATTTTATTTATAAAGCACTTTAAAATACCCAGCACAGGAACAAAGTGCTGTACAGAAAGTAAGTTAAATAGCAAATTAAATAAATAAATCACATAAGACATAAAATTAAAATTAAAATTAAAACAGCCCTATGTTAAAACAAAACAAGATAAAAC
>NW_005187712.1:277796-280316 GCF_000239375.1 Pundamilia nyererei
CCTCTTTTAAAAGTCGAGGAGGGACAGCATCATTTGGAGACCCTGCAGGCTTAAGATGACCAACAGTCTCCTTTAAAAAGGACAGAGTCACAGGCTCAAACCTGTCAAAGACAGCAGAGCAGGAAGCAGAGACTGAGAGGTCGTGAGCATGAGAAGAGATTTGAGCCCTTGTGGAGGAGACCTTCTCGATAAAAAAGTCTCATTAAAGGATCACATCGACTGTTTTTGACCTGATGTAGCAACACCACCCCTTCTTTCTTTGATCTCTCCATCCTCACTCCTTTACTTCCATCTATTTCTGAGTCCTGCCTGCATCGCTCTTAGCTGCCATCAAATCCTCCCAGGTGGAGGTTTCTTATTAGACTCTTATAGCCTCTCTGGGCTCCAGACCAATAAATCATTCACAGCCCCCATGGCCACACTGGCCCCCATATGCACCTGAATAACAATATGTGCACACAGCCTCTGCTCAGATGTGCACCCCAGAGCACACGGTGTGCAAACACCAAGCTCTTTAAACGTCGCTGTGCAGAGTTTCACAAAGTCACGAATGAGCCAGTGAAACGATCCCAGCTCAGGAAGCTCAGGCCTGCCCACTTATCCCACTGCCACTCTGATTACTGCGTGTCCACTGATGCCCTCACTCGGGCTATTCTCCCGCCCTGTAAAGAGTAGCTGTCATTACTTTCTCAACACCTCCCCGTGCTGCGGTTCAAGACAACACAAACGGCTCTCACACCGAACCAAACCGTGCCTCAGCTATTACACAGCGGAGCTTGTGCTTGCAGTGATGTAGCACTTCTGCTGAAGAGGCCTCTGATGTGGAATAAATATAGAAAACAAGGCCAATGAGACGTGTGAGCCAAAGAGGCAAACACTGTCCAAGACTGTGGACGCACTTTTTCTCTGCTCACTGTTTCTGAGTGCAAAACAACTTCCCATAACTTGGCTCCTTCCCTCTTGGATTACACCCACACAGAGACGCGCCTGTTTCACTCCTAGCTTAGAGTAGATGACAGGAGGCAGTTACAGCTCCTTTCACCTATCAGCTGCATTGCCTATGATAGGATCAGACATCAGGACTTTTTAAACAGAGACCTGATCCAGACTTGCTGGTTCCACTGGATTCTGAAAAAGGACTTTTGTCCAGGCTCGCACACACGTCAGCTCTCTATACTGGGCCTCCCAGTACTCGGGTCTACTTTCTTGTAAGGTGTAATAATCATAAAGCCAGGTCAGGTCCAGGTCTTATGTGTCTAATCTAACACTAAACAATGTGGGAGAATCCAGCCCGGTATCTGATCCAGGACCAGTACGGTCCGCTCAGCAGCACACACGGCGCTCTACAGCAGTAAGACCAGTCCAGCCTTTGTTCCACTGCTCAGTGGAGCCGAGAAGAATCCACAGAAGACGTGTTACATTGACGAGTGGGAGAAGTTTCATCTCCAAAGCTATGAGAGAGGTGGAGTCAGCGTTCTACCTGCAGGATGTGGCACCATGAAGTCAAAGAGCTGACGTAAGCACAGAGGGGACTGCAGGCAGAGCTGCTGCCCTCTGCTGGAGCACAGAGGAGCTGGGGGCGTGTCTGGGTGGAGGCTGCAGGGCTACAACCAACTGAGTGAGTGCTGTAAGAGCTTTCTGCTCCACCAGCGTCTCTGCTTCAGCCATCTGCAATAATATCTCCGTGCTCTTCACTCAGTGTACACAAGCATGCACTCAGTCAGCATGCACTCTTGGGCAAACACCACACACATTTTAATGACTCCAGATGTGAAAATGAATGGAAGTCTGTCATCAGTACAGTCAGACTCATGTAGGTACAAATGGACTCTGAGCCTCAGCTGCTGAGCACACACTGCAACAGCAGCAGCTCAGGCTGCTCTCACACTCACCTGAACACACAACGCTCTTCCATACAAACCAAAGTCAGGTGCTGCGTCTAAGCTTCTCGGGTGAGCTCACCTTCTCGTAGTACTCCACGTTCTTCTCTGCAGCAGAGATGAAGGCTGATCTGAGGTCAGTCTTCATGCTGTGCTGCCAGCGGACCCAGTCTCCCTTCAGGCTGTTGTTGGCCTGCTCCATCCGATCTGCCAGGACATCCACCTCCTCCTGAAGCTGCCGCCAAACACACGTTATGCTTATTGACATATTACTGTTCATTATGGAAGCACGACACCCTGATGTATCCCTGTGCTCCTCCCACAGCACGCCTCTGTGCTAACACAACAGCACCTACTACACTTACCTATGCAGGTACATGCACTTGTACCTGTGTACGTGTGTGCACGCACACACACACACACACACACACACACACACACAAACGTAGAAAATGAAGCAGTTACAGCACAACTTCATGTCACTGTGAAATTATATTTAGGTGCGTTACTGTGGGAGCAGAGTGCATGCTGGGAGTTTTCCTGCCACAGACACTCACCTCTCAGTGAAGCACATGAAAGCCAGAGGTCAGTGTGTGCGCTTCACTTAGACAACAGTGCCCCCTCCTGGCCACAGTACGTA
>NW_005187712.1:280434-286832 GCF_000239375.1 Pundamilia nyererei
ACACACACACACACACACACACACACACACACACACACACACACAGCCTGTGGAATACGTGACTCATAAAGTCGAGCATTTCTTCCCATCAAAGGTGACGTTCTAGAAGGAAGTTTAATGTCTGAGGAGCCTCTCGTCTTATTGGTCAGCGTAGTCAGCTGACACAGACTCACACACAGACTGCGTGCTGTGTCCAGCAGCTCAGTCACATGTGACTACAGATTCCACTAACCAATCAGATCCCTTCTCAGCGCTGCAGCTGTATGATGGGTTCAAACAGCAACGCTCCAAAGCTGTTAGTGGTTTTGGGTTCACAGTAGACAAATCAAGAGCATAACAGCATTCACTTTCAAAATAAAAGACCTAAAGGATGTGAGAGGTAAGGGCCTGCTTATGATAGCTGGATGCTCAAGCCTCTGTTTTGACCTCACTGCTTTTGCTGGTGCTGGTTGAGCAAATTATTAGTGGGTGCACAGGAGGTTCTGGTTTCCTTGGTGACGAAGAGCCAGCTCCTGCAGCATCCTGCGTGACTGAAGGGAGGTGAAGGAGCAGGCTGTTAGATCACATGTGGACCAGTCTGAGCTCATCACAACCTGCAGCTCTGGAGTTCCACTTCCACTGAGACCATCAGTGGAAGTGGGTTAATGAATGTAAGAGCAATAACAACGTATAGTGAAAGCCCAACAACCTCACAGCAGGATGAGCCGCAGTTTAAAACAACCACAGTGTTTAAAGAGTCTCCTTCAATAAGCACATTCATAACTGCATTAAGGCCTCGTTTCCTATGAGGCCCATAAAACTGCACAGAAGCTCAGAGGGAGTCTGGATTCACTCAGCCAGCTGCACAGTGATGCAGTGAGCTCGGCTGTATCGCAGCTGCTGCCCAGTCGCTCACAGCATTTGGCTGTCAGCTAACTAACTGATGAAATTTGGTCATAACGACGCAGGCTTTAGGTCAAATGTAAAGCAGCCACATGGAGGAAGCACAGCCAGTGGGTCAGCAGCTGTCAGGACCAGATGTGCTGACAGATGTGAAGATCAGTGCTAGCCCGCACAAGCTGGACTCCTTCTGACGTCCTTTGATTGCCACGAAGAAACATTTAGAACAACACTTTCCCAGCATGCACAGACTGTGTTGTGCTTCCTGTTGAGAACAGCAAATGTTGGGAAGTTGAACAGCGTGATTAGACCTGATCTCAATGATCTGATCAAACCTTTCTCTCCAACGCACAACGCCAGTATGTCCACTACGATGCACTGTGTGACACTCACACAGCATGTTTGTGTGGATGCTTATGTGGTTGTGCATGTCTACAACCAGGTGGCATGGTCGTAGACATGCTGAGCAGGTGCTGAGAACTGTGGGCCGCACTGAGAGTCGATGTGCACTTTAAAGTGTGTACTTGGAGGTAACACTGCTACACAACACTGGCTGTTTGGAATTACAAGGACACATTCTGCACATATGACTTGATTGTCTGAATTTGTGGGCGGTGCCAACTTTACGAGCAATCTGTCCTGCTCTCCGTCTTCCTCACCTTCATCACCCATTACACCAGTAGACCCCAGCAGAGACAGAGGCAGCGTTTGTTACACTATGCTGTGAGCGAGACAGAGCAGAGAGCAACACAAGCACGACTGACAGCAGCCGCAGAGACCTGCCGGGTCCACGCCCACAGAGCAGCGAGACCCGTTTCCCTCCCAGTAACGCCGCCACAGCACCTTGAAGCTGAATGAAAGCATGTCTTCCTCTGACATTCACTTCTCATTAGTGCAGGTCTGTCATGGGCATTAGCGGGCTGATACACAGCAGAACCTGGAGGGCTGGATTAAACAGAGCTCACACAAAGCACGAGTACAACGGTGGAGGAAGCACAGCTTCTTAATTAACATCTAACAGATGGGGCTGCATGTCGGCCTGATGAGGGGGACAGACACCTGCAGGTCTCACACACAGACAAAGATGCCTTTCTTCTCGGGTCTTTGCGTCCTGACATTACGAAGCGAAGCGTCATCTGAGAAGGAAGTTTGCTCCTGCCACGATCAGCTGTCAGTGCGCGGCAGGAAGTAATATCAGCAGCTTTTACTCACTCTGCGCTCGGCACAGACTTCCAGCCAAGCAGGGATATTTAGATAATCCTCCCAGGGAGCCCTCTCCTCCTTCCCAATATGAGGTGAGGGCGGCCCTGCGAGAGAGGCCCACTGCACACCTCACTTTATTACAGCTAATCTCAGAGATGACCGCAAACGCACGGCTGGCTCTGACAGGTGCAGGGGAGGAGGAAAGTGTGTGCGTGCTTTTTTATCAGCATGTGTGGATCAAATTAAACTTACTGCTTCCTGCTCCGCTTTCCTGGTCAGCAGAGCCTCGTTCTTGGCCTCAAACTCTGCCTGGATGTTGTCTCTCCGTCTCATCACAGCCTGCCACAAACCACCAGAGACCTGCTGTCAGCGCACACGCTGTGACGTTTTCACTCACACACTCAGGCGACACAAAGAATGTGACATTTGCAAATACACACATGGCATCACAGAGCAGCACTTTGTTCCTGTCTCCATATTCTCTGTCACACACCTGCTTTCCCAGAGCTGGATGAACAAGGTTAAGTTGTTAGGTTAAAGGTCACACTGCTGCATGCTCCACTTCCACAGTGATTCTCAGATGTTACCTGTGGAGTGGCTGAGTCACAGCCAGCATCTGCTCCACACGGTGCTGTGTCTGCTCTGCTGTTAGTGGCAGGAGTGTCGCCTCCACGCTACATGCTAAGGCCCACTAACACTGCACTTTTAAAGAGAAACACAATGAGGAGAAGCTGCTGCTCAGGAGGTCGGACAGGTTGTCGGTTCAATGCCTGACCCCCTAAGTCTGGATCACTGGTCCCAGACAGGGAACCCCGTGGTTCCCCCGAGCCCCTGAATGAGCGCACAGCGCTTCGAGTGTTCGGTGTTCAACTTTGACATCACACCTTGTCTTACTGCTGCTCTGCATCGAGCCCCACCTGCAGAGCACCATCACAGGTGAAGCGTGCTCATGCCTCACCTTGAGCGTTTCAGCGCAGAGGACATACTCGTGCAGGGCAGGGACCAGGACCTCCGACAGATGCTGGATGTGCTCTTCTGCTTCCTTGCTGCACTGCACCACACAGCTGGCCACGCCCTTCAACGGCTCCGTCAGCTCCTCCTCCAACTCCCCCCACCGGGCGTAGGTGGGGCTGTACTGCTTCAAGTCGTCCACATACTCTGGAAGCACAGGGGAAAACACAAAGACTCGTTTTCAGACCAGGAGGTGCTGTTAGCTACACAGAAGCAGGTCACAGGAAGTGTTGCAAAGAAGTAAAGGGTGAGACACTGTGAACACATCACGTGAGCGGCTGCTGTCTGTACTGACACGGAGCGGGTAACGTGTTAGGAGAGGAGGGTGCCAAATGGAAAAGAGGGCGGAGTCCAACTCTGACAGCCTGAAGACCAAAGTGAGAAAACGATGCGGCAAAATGCTGCTCGGTGGTTTGGATGCCCACAGACGCCTGTAGTATAACTTACCTCACTAACCCACTGACATCTGTTCATATAAGCACTTTTTCCCTCTAACACACACGCTTACACTCAGACAGTAACTTGGGTTAGCGTGCTGCCCAAGGATATCTGGCAGACACACTGGAGCAGAATCATGAGGAAAACCCTCATGAAGTTAGTTTCTCATTGTGTGGTTAGAGGCACTGACAACGGTGGCCTGCAGGAGGTCATTTCTGGCACTGCTCGTCCTGCCACAGAGGAGCCCTGCAGATGGGACCAGATCACTACTTGATGCCATACTACTACTACTACTAACAATACATTTTATTTGAGGGCGCCTTTTTAAAACCCAAGGTCACCTTACAAAGAGAAAATGACGTCAACAAAACAGTAGATTAAAATAGTTTCTAATAAATTAAAATACAAAAAACAAAACACGATTTGAGTAAACCGGTTTGAACAAGTACAAAGTGTCTGAACAGAGCATGAGAAATTGAGTTTTTCACTTGGACCAAAAACACGTATTACCCACAATTCACCTACACAGCTGATCAGTGATACCGTGGATACTGGTGACACTGTAACAGAGGAACAAGGTGTGGAACAATATGTGCACATGAATATGTTGTTTACAGAGATAATGTACCCTCAGTAAGAGGAACTCTCCTCCAAAGAAGACTCGTGTTGTCATGTGCAGTCATGGCTCAGCCATCTCTCCATCAGTGACCACAGAGACATCACTCATTGGGTCAACATGAGGGGAGGAGCTGTGCTGGGTTGTAAAGCAGCTTGCAGCTGTATGCAGGCTAAAGCAGCTTAAACTGTGTACACTATATGAGGTGTACAGAGGGTGCCAGGAAGCATCTGAGTCTGACTCCTCTGATATGGAGGAATAAGAGCCATGTCCTTCTGGGAGGAGAGCCTGCAGCGGATACCTCTTTGTTCCTTGACGATCCTCTGGCTGACTTTGTCCATGCAGCACATCTTGTTACTGAAGTCGTCCACGTACTCCTGCATCACAGCGAACTCCTCAGGCCGGCTTCTGAGGCCTCGGACTGAGTTGGCCACTGCTCTCACCGTCTCCCCCATCCTGCTCAAGAAGCCCGGTCCCTGTTTCCTGTGAGGTGCCAGATCCTGGAGGGTCAAAATACCACGAGTCACAATTCAATTCATTCTAAAACCAGAAGTGTGTGTGTGGTGTGTGCATCCGTGCATCAGACACACACCTGTGCAGTGAGGAAGACTTGGAAGTGCTGGCTGTAGGACAGGATGGGATGCTCGGATATCTTGTTGAGGAAGCGGTGCAGAGCTCTCCTCCTCGTCTCAATGAAGTCGTCGTTGAAGCGCTCCACCATGCCTTTCATAACAAACTTCTCTGGGAGGGGCTGGAGACAGAAACGAGAGAAGCGTGAGAGACGGCGATATCAGACCGGGAGCTGTTCCACGTCGCCCCATTTTGTCCAGAAAAGTGCAGAAGAGGGCGAGATGCATTAGACTCCTCGTAGCAGTCTATTTTCATTGGTCAATTCTAGCAGAGCAGCTTTGCATGAGCAGCAGGTGGGTGGGGCTACACGCCTGATGCAATCACATGAGAGATATCCTCTCTATGACAAACACACCTAAGAGTAGCTCTGTCCTGGCAGAGCAGTAAGCTAACCAACATACACATACAGAGCTGGAAATGAGGACGGTGGCTTTGCTTGAACTTCAGACCTCAACAATCTTTCATGTTCCAACAGCACAGAAAGCAAAGAAATGGTCCTGCAGCCTGTGACTGTGAATGAATGAACTGACGCATGCACATGCCTTGCAGTAGTGTGCAGCAGCCTGCAGCTGTGCAGAGCAGTGACCTGGTGAGCTGATACGTACGTGGACGATTAGTGTGGGGTGCTTTTCTTCTAGTTTGCTACGGAGCCACACAAAATCCTGGTAGCGTCGTCGTACCTCGTACTCACTGGAGTCAAAGTCACTCCGAGTGGTCTGGAGAGAGAGACATGAGTACAGACAGAATCTGTTAACACACACATATACAGACATTTACTGCTCAAAGCTTTTTGAACATGCCAATTCTTTACTGCAATTCAAGTTGTTCAAGTCCAACGAATTACTTGAAATGGTTCAAACATAAGTGGTGAACTGACAGAAGTTAAACAAAGGTCACCCAAAACTGAAAAATAATGTACATTTCAGAATTATACAAAATGGCCTTTTTCAGGGAACACAACTTGGGTTTAAATGTGTTCTGCAGCAATGGAGGCTGATCGAGCCTTGAAAGCTTCTGCTACTAATTCCTGGAGGAGGAAGTGTGATGGTCTGGGGCTGTTTGCTGGGTCGGTGACTTGTACAGAGTGAGAGGCTCCCTGAACCAAAACCACAGCGTTCTGCAGCACCATGCAGGACCCTCTGGTATGGACCTAGTTGGTCAGACGTTCATCCTACAGCAGGATAAAGACCCAAAACATAAATCCAAGCTGTGCCAGAACCACCTCAGGAAAGAAGAACAAGATGGTGAGCTTGAAAACATGGAGGTCCAGCACAGTCTGCAGACTGAAACTCCATCGAGCTGCTTTGGGATGAACTGGACATAAGAGTGAAAGCACAGCAGCCTACAAGGTCCACATTTATGGGAAGGTCTTCCACAGAAATGGAAGAAGATTAGATTTCTGTCATAGAAAGAAGCCACGGCTGTGCTCAGCTGTTATATCTGCAAAGGTGCGACTTTGATGAGTCAAAAGCTTAGAATATAAACTGATTCCGTGATTTCTTTTTGAACTCCAATTGCTTATTCATGCCATGCTTTCATTTCACAGTGCAATCAGACATCAAACTGCATCATAAAAACCACAGACGTGGACAGTACTGTCACAGTAAGGATCTTTCTGTGG
>NW_005187712.1:287808-296293 GCF_000239375.1 Pundamilia nyererei
GGGCCACCCCTTTAACTGTGCGGGCCACCCCTTTAACTGTGCGGGCCAACCCTATAACTGCGTGGGCCACACCTTTAACTGTGTGGGCCACACTGTGCCAACTCTTGAACTGTTTTCAGTCCCGCTCCCTCACATGGATAAAATGCAGCACCTGTGCAGTCTGCCTTTACAAACTGTTCACGCTACAGAGACTAAATGCTTTTAACGGCAGGAAGCATCCAAACAGCACTACTGTGTGTGAGACACAATGTGGCCACGCTGATGCAGGACCACCACCTCACCCTGGTCACCACTCTGTACAAGATGAACGTCTCGATCGCCGTCACTTGGCTCTCTGGGTGGTCGACGGTGACAAAGATGTCCTTAGTGTTGGCATCCTCTTTGCCCTCATCATCGTCCTCCAGTCTGTACTGGTTGACCATGGAGCTGGGAGAGTTGGGCAAGGGGCTTCCATCTGGCAGGGAAGTATTCTGGAGCACAGAGAAAGTGCAAACACAGCCTCACTCACTTTATATGTCAACAACACATCAGTGTCAGCTGTGTGTGCACTCCTGTCAGTAAATGAATTCAGGAGAGATTTTCTCTTCACCAAAGCATCTGAAGTTTTTAACTGGTGAATATGTTTATGTTGAATGTTGTTATACACGCAAGGCTTTGCTCGATGAAAGCCTTAATGAATGTTTGTAGAAAGTAAACAATTTATGCAGTTTCTGAAGAAACAGGGCTGTGCGATGTGACCAAAATCTCAGATCCTGATATAAACATTTCTCATCCCGATAACAAGGTAGATCACAACCCTGTGCTTTTTGTGTAAAATCAGTGAATCTCAGGAAACTCGACCTGTGTGCCGTGTTTTCAGCTGGGCGTCGTGTACCTGGAGTCGAGTCTGGAAACTTTGTATTTTTAGTTGTTTCTTTGTGAGTATTTATTACACGGCGTGCTGCGGGGAAAAGCCTGCTCCAACCTTTGAGTCTAAGGTTTACTTTCTCTTTCACGTGATTCTTGCGTAGGTGGTAGAAGAGGTTTGTGTTCGAGTCTGAGGTGGGGCCGGTTTGTGCCATCATTTGTACAACAGCACAGTTTTCTGGTCCGTGTCAGACTTTTCAGAACCAAACCATGTCCATGCTGCAGAGCGACCTGGTTCTGCCTCATCGTCGCTGCACATGCTGGTAGGGCTGTTCAATATAACGATATATATCTGATGACGATATGAAAATGTCTATTGTTTCATTTTACGCTATCATTTCTTTCGTGGTGTCGCAAAATAAACTGTTTACAGCAATATTTTTTTCATGGTTCTGATGGCCACTGTGGTGGCTATATTCATTTCTTAATGAGGATATGTATGATAAGTTGTGGCGATATTATACATGGTTATGCTGAGGATGTGTCGGCCAGTTTCCACTGGAAATGCCTTTTGGTTAAACTGTCAGTGAGGAATTTGCATTTGCACTGTTACATTTTTATATAACTTTAATGCACATAAAAACAGCTGCTTGTTTAAGTGAAAATACATTGATGTTGGTTTTTTTTGCACTAATAAAGTTGTGGAGTTGTAAAGTATTTTGTCTCGTGTCAATTATATCATCAGTTATATCGTTATCGCAAATTTTCAAATGTATATCGTGATAAATATTTTTGGTCATATCGCCCTGCTCTACTCAGCATAACCATGTATAATATCCACAAAACTGAAAAAGAGGTTAAACACACACAATACGGTAACATTATGTTGAAGCACAGTACGTATCACTCCGCGAGGCTCCGCCTACGACAGCCGTAATGCTCCGACAATCCATCAAGCAGTGCGGCGTCGTAGCTTAGCAAAGTCGTACTGAAACATTTGACAGATTTCCGAGCGCCGTGCACATAAAATTTCGAGGTCAGTAAATACAACTAGAGTTCATACATAAGGCACACGGGATTATAAGGGGCTCTGTCGACTTTCAGAAAAGTCAAAGGTGCTTTGTTGTGTATCTGACGGACGAAAGCTAAACCAGTTCCACACCACTGAAGTTGCAGCATTTTTACAAACCAGTTCTGGTTCATCCGTTTCATTCAACGATCCCCTTTCGCCCTTCTCATTCTCCGTCGCCGCCATGCTTTTTCCGCCATGTGCGTATGAAAACAAAGGCACTGCACATGTGCGTTTTACCCATATTCTATTGCCATATTTCATTTTCTTATCGTTGCCCAACATTGTACCGGTGTTACCGTGAACAGTATGATATGGCCCAGCCCTACAGCACGCCATGTAATAAATACAAAGACAATAGCGACCGTTACAACTTTTGCCTAAAAATGTATCGTTTCATGCATCGGTCAAAACACTCGACTATTACGTACGTATTTTTCGGACCATAAGGTGCACGGGATTATAAGGCACATTAAGCGAAACAAAGCAGTCAGATAAATCAAACTTTATTAAACTCATTCTTCTTGCTTCCTCCACTTCTGTACCATTGATTCATTAATGTCTCTGGCAGCTGCTCTGTTCCCATGTTGTTGCAGTATATTAATGACCTCGTATTGTGGATGGATTATCTCAGTTGTTCTCCTGACTGAAGTTTGGTCCGTTTACAGCATCCTGCCATGCGATTGCATTTGTCTCTAACTATCAGGAACCTTCACGTTAACTTTTATAAGTAAAAAGTGTTAGTGTTCGTCCTCCACCTTCACTGTTTATGTTATGCTAACATAGCTGTGTCGCTAGCGATCAGGTAGCACATCATTATATACCAGCTAGCCCAACTTCAGTAACCCTACAAACGTCACTGCTGTTTAGTTTCCTGTCTTCATTTATGTTGGAAGTGATAGCAGAGCTGTACATTAGAATTTTTTCAGAAATCTCTCAGTCAGAACATGCTATATCATGCTTAGGTAACTAGCGAAACTAGCGAGCTAACTTCCTGTTAGCTTCCTGCTAACTTCTAACTCCGTTAAATGTAATAACTTTTGTTTTCATGGATGCCTGGAAGTTAAACTTCATAGTTACACCTGGTAAAGCAGCAATGCTGATCATTTTATTAAAGATGAATTTAGACAGTTTTTAACTCTCAGTGATGCTGCAGTGTTCGTTTGACCTGAAGTATACGGAGTTTAGGACCCAGATTACTCCCAGATTTAAGAGCGTCTTAGTCCGACAAATACGACAATAACGATGGCTGCTTGCATGTTCTGCAAAAAAAAGTGCTTTGTTGTGTATCTGACGGACAAACACCAAACCAGTTCCACATCACTGAAGTTGCACCATTTTTACAAACCAATTCTGGTTCATCTGTTTCACTCAACAATCGGCCATGTGCGTATGAAAACAAAGGCACTGCGCATGCGCGTTTTACTCGTATTCTATCGCGATATTTCATTTTCCTATCGTTGCCTAACATTATACCGGTATTACCGTGAACGGTATAATATGGCCCAGCCCTAGTTGCAAAGCACCTCTTTTTAACTTCAGTGGATATTATACATGGTTATGCTCAGGATGTGTCAGCCCATTTCTACTGGAAATGCCTTTTGGTTAAACTTTCAGCAAGGAATTTGCATTTGCACTGTTAAATTTTTATAAAGCTTTAATGTACATAAAAACCAGCTTCTTGTTTAAGTGAAAATAAATGGAATGTTGTCTTTTTGCACTAGTAATGTTGTGGAGTTGTATTTTGTCTCGCATCAATTATATCGTCAGTTATATCGTTATCGCAAATTTTCAAATATATATCGTGATAAATATTTTTGGCCATATCGCCCTGCTCTAATCAGAACTAATTAAGTTGTGTAAAAAGACAGGATGAATCTGGAAGTGATCCAATCAGAAGTAACCTCGTTGTGCAGCAAAGTTAGAAACACGGTCCTGACAAACAGGACGGGGCTCCCATTGAGCTCCCCTACATGACAAAATGTCAAACTCGAGAGGAAGAGAAGGACAGACAAACTGTGGAGCACCTCTAACCAGTAAAAACACAAACTTTTACACTTTATATTTTTAGTCAACAACACAGTTTAACACGGAGCATGAAGCTGCCACACAGAGTTTATAGCTGCTGATGATTTTCAACCTTTGTCCCTTGTTGGGCTTTTACATTCACAACACTCAGTTACATAAAACCATTATATACTACAATTACAAAACTACAAAGAAGCTGACACACAAGCTATCACAGTGTGCGTGTGTGTGCACATGTGTGGGGCTGTGCTCTGCCTCCAGCATCAGCTCATTTGGACAGTTGGTCAAATCAGCTGATGCTGCTTCTAAGTTCCCAGTGATCCACAGCTAAACCTAATAAAAAACATACGACTCAGGGCTCGCAAAATTTCAAGATCCCTGGTAGCCCTTCTGGCAGGCACTCTTCAGTTTTTGTTAGCCCAAAATAAATTAAAGTAGCCCAAATTAAAAATGTTTTGTTTTCTTTAAAATTAATCAAAAAATAGTTAAAACACAAATTACAAAATTGTATAAAAATTACAATCATCAACTCAAATACTTGGTTCTAATTGAACAGAAACTTCTATGAACTTGTAAGAACTGTGCAGAACATGAATCAGTCTGTGTCAGATCCTGAATCTGACATTTCCACTGAAGTCACGGGTAAGAGGCAAGTGGAACCAAGATCGAGGCCATTTGCTTTTTGAAGTTTGCAAAGACTGCTAAATTGTGCCAAAGGTAGTTCACTCTGCAACATAGCACGCTGCTCTAAACAGCTTTTTCAGGACTTCTTGTTGTGCTTGGTTTATTTTCAGTATGTTATTTGCAATTGGTGTTTGTTCTGGGAAAGATACTGCAGACTGAGCAATAATGCATTTCTTGCATTTGTCATGGGGTCTGATGGGGTCTTTCTTAAAATTACTGGTCCCAGTAACAAAGGCGCTTGTCGACTCAGAAATCGAGGGAAACTCACAACACACCTGGCAGAACATCATGTTATTTAGCTCGTCATATTGCAGCCACAGAAATTCTTTTGTCCATGAAACCATAAAGCTGCACTTTCTTTTTGCCTTATAGTCTGATTTGTCATAACTTCTCCGTTTTGTGGTAAGCTTTTCTTTGGCTGTCACTTCTTCACCCTGACCTGTCTTATTTGGCTCAGCAGAACTAAAATATATATCCTGCTGCTTTTACACAGGCACTCACATAAGCTCAGCGATTCTCTGTGCGATCAACCTCTCACATGTTTAAGCTGCGGGAGATTTCACTTGTCATGTTTGCATAGTAAGCTAACGATTGATAAGACGATGTCAGAGGAATTGGTGCACAAATTATCATCACTCACAGATCAGTGCTGTCGCTCTCTATACACAGTTCGCGCGATTGCAAAGTTGAAAAGTGAAAGCAAAAAAACAAGCGCAAATTCAAACGCGATTTCAATATGTCACACATTGACAGTGGCTCACCGATGCCAATGACATAATTACCCAGCTACATTTCTGAAAGAATGCAAAAGCATTGACATATATTTTCCCTGTGTAAAACAAACGACGGTGGATGGAGCAGCTACAAAGTTCACTTTTCTTCATGTTGGAGTTTGTTGATCAAGTGCTCTGATAAAGGACCATGTATAGGTGTAGACAGGCTCCTCATCAAACTATGGTGTCATAACGGGCTCTGTGTCCAAGCTGCAGGACTACATGCAGTGAGGGGCTGTGTCCATGTTAGAGACTACAGACTGGCAGGTGTTCAGACAGGCAGCAGTGAGGACCTGAAGGAAAACACGTCGTCTTTTCTGACTACATCAGGAAGCGCATACAGCACCTGGGGCAGAGGACTCCTATCAGTGCTCAGTACGACATCAGGCCCTCTCTCACATAGACAACAATGACTCATAAGTTTATGGAGCTCAGTTGTGCATTTCCTGAGCTGCAGGCCACAGAGCCTGCACAGCCACTGTGCTCAGCCCACAGCTGCCCACACCGATGACCTGTGACTGAAAGAGCTACAGGATGAGATGTTGTTCATGCTGCAGGTGGAGGACCTGACACATGGTGTGGGGACAAATACCTCATCCTCAACATCCAGACAACCAGGCAGATAGTTGTGGACTTCTGCAAACCTGGTACTTCCCCTGCTCTCTAATTAGATAGAGTAGACGGCCCGTCCATTACGTACCTCTGACTAACACCATCAACACTACACCTATTAAGAAGACGACCTAGCATGTGCTGGACTGAATGTTGTCCTTCGACAGCTGTGTGGTGGAGCGCGTCCTGACCTACGCCTTCACTGTGTGGCATGGCAGACACACTGGGGAAGGAGCTGCAGACGGTAAAAGTCTGCAGACTTACCACGCATCAGTGGCACCAACACCATTAGATGTAGAACAAGCACCACCTGTAAGCACAGGTGCTTGCTCTAATGCCTAGTTGGAGGAGGCCGCGCTGCGTCCAGTAAAAAACTTCAGCCCGACTGTTAAACTGCTCCACCCTCAATAGTCAAAACCTTCCACCTCAACAACACGACTTACTGAACATGATTCTGTGAAGTGTTGATGTCACCCACACCTGACAGCAGCTGTGCAATATTCTGCTTCATAATGATTCCTTCTTTATATTTATGGCTGCCACGATTAGTCAACTAGTCACGAATCGTCAACGACTAATTTAATAGTCGAGGCGTCGTTTGAAGCTTTGTAAGACGCAGGAATAACTAGTAGGATTTAAGAGTGTGGCAGCACAAGGATGCCAGCTGCCGTTAAACACCAAAGAAGAAGAAGAAGATGAGTCCGGTATCCTAGCTGTGTCCAAATTCAAGGTCAGCATCTTCCGTCATGGACCAACCTATCCCAGAATTCATAGCGCAGCCCAGCCAATTCCAGTTTCCAGCAATGGCCGCAGCTACTTAGTGTTAATGTTACTCTTATTATTCTTTCTGGGTCGGACTCCTGGCACATTGTTTCCAATGGATGATGATCTGACTAGTCGACTATCAAAATAATCGTTTGTGGCAGCCTTATTTAGAGGGTAAGACAGGGGACTCAATGTTATGTTTAGTAGCATAGTGCATATAATGAGACTAAAAAAGTGTGTTTCATTCATATCTTGTCCAGTAGTTGAATGACAATAAAGCTGGGTGTAGTAGACAGACACGTCCTTGGTACTACAGCTGGCCCCTGAAACACGCCGACATCAGTGTGGAGGCAGAAGCCATCGTTCCATGTTTGGCTACCTTTACAGCTCCACACGCACAGTTCAGACACCAGACCAGAGAAGCTGGTGTCCAAACAACAAACTCATATTCACATCACGAAGTGAGCTTTGCAGCTCCCGGTTTCAAATTCAGCCACACAGTGCAACAACATCAACAGCATCTACACACTTCCATCAAACTGTCACCTCACAACAGATCATGTCATCTGTAAGCTCCGCCCTTTCACCATGGATATTATTGCTTCTGCATTCAAATGATCCACTTTATGCAAATAGTAGTGAAGCGTACACGCTTTGCCTACAGGTGTGTTTCCTCTAACAGCAGTCTGAGGTCAGCGTCGGGCTCCTGTGATGGTGTGTGGTGACAAACGTGGCATGGCTCTGGTCTCTGGATGGTTGATAGTTCTACATTATCTCCATCTGCAGAAAGCAGAAACAGCAGCAGCGATGCTTCTGCCCTCGGCTAACATCTATTCACAACTACTTCCCTGTATGTCTTTGTGAGTGAACTGGTTGTTATGGTAACATGATGTGGAAGCATAGATGTGTGCTCGGCTGCAGGCACCGTACAGCTGTGCAGTGTGTTAAATGTGTAAAAATACCTGAGCCACATGCAGGACGCATCTGCACACGCTCAGATCCTCATCAGCAGCACTGGACTGTGACAGCAACAGTTGTCATAGTAACAGGACTGTTGGTAGCTTCATTTCTTTCATGCACGCAGCTCGTCCTGACTGAAATCCCTCCATTAAACCGCTTTTCATATCAGTGTGTATGCCGACTCATGTTTATGTTCAGGACTAGGCTCTTTTGCACCTTTTTGCTCTACGGCATGCTGTCATCTCTCCTATAAGCTCACAATCACAGTTTTGCTCGTGTAGAGTCAAGAAGACAGGAGCCGCCTTTGGGGATCAAAGATCTCAAAGGTTCTTATAGGTGAGCCTGTGCAAACTGCTGTTCTTTCTTTCTGCAGCATCCAACACGAATACCTGCATGGGTAACGCCCATGTGAAATAACTGAAGCAACACACAGGTAAGTCCATAGGTTTTTGGACAATGACACATTTTGTGTCATTTTACCTCTGTACACCAGAGTGGACTCTACATGAAACTGGAGTTGTGGAGACATCATTAGGCTCCAGGTCACACCGCCCTTGCCAAGGTGTCCCCTAGTAGGACGATGGAGTCACCAGGCAGAGCACCCTCCATCACCCCACTCAGTGACTCCAAGAAGACTGCAACTGATAGTCAGGACCTGTCCCCCGACCCAAAGGGATGTACATGACTACTCAACTAGCCGACTAATCTTTGCTGTCACTAGAGCTGGGCGATAGAACGATAACGATAT
>NW_005187712.1:297568-312854 GCF_000239375.1 Pundamilia nyererei
GATATCGTTATCGCCTGAAATGAAAAAAACATATCGTGATATGAAAAAATCTCATATCGCCCAGCTCTAGCTGTCACTATTCAGTACCAGACTTACCAGTCATTCAGATAAGCCAGAGAAAATTGCTAGATGATTTATTGTTTTGTTACTTCAGCTTTTATTGAAGCGGTTGTCATATTCTGTCATATTCAGCCAAGCATCATGTGTCATTATAAGAACGTAATAATGCCTTTTAAACACCTTTCGTATTAGTTTTCGACGTTTTCCATTAAACAGTTCTTGAATTTAACTTAATCTCTGAGTGTTTCTTCATTTCAGACTGATAATTAGTCTAATTTCTTTTCCACAGTTAATCGACTAACAAATTAGTCGCCAGGATTACACTGAGGTGAGCCTAACGATATCTAGCTAGTATCTCTCAACTTCACGCACTAGCTCATGCTCCTTTCCCACCAAAGAAGTGACATTCCATGTCCCGATAGGAATCTGACTGCTAGGGCCTCCTCCCCGATTGCAGTCCGACACAACACTGCAGCCGACCTTACAGTGCCTCCTGTGGTGGGTCTATAGAAGGCGGGCCCATGTTGTCTCTTCAAGCTGCGGTCACCAGACACTCTCCTTGGAGCTCCCTCCCCAGGCATTGCTCCAGGTTGGGGCCCTAGTAACCCTATCCCAGCTCGGGTAAACTGGTTTAGACATAATTTAGTTCCTTTCATAGGGGCTGGCAAACTGTCACGTGACTCAGGAGTGGAAGGCAGTTCTTTACTCAGAGGGTGTAAAGTGGGGGTGAAGGTGCTGCTGACCTCAATTGGGGATATATTCGGGGGTGGAAGGAATATTTTGGGACCTCCTTAGTTGTATCATTGTAGTAATCGAGAATTTGAGTAGTCATCGTCAGTCTGCTTGTCTATCGACCGCGCATATCGGCTCTTGCAGGGCAGTTTACAGCGTGGACATTACTTTTATTGCACAGAAGGACAAGAATGTAATGGTAAAGTGTAAACCGCATGACGGACAGAAACTATTATTATTAACTATTATAAAGCTCCGTAGCACCGACAGTTTCAGCAGTTTCTGCACGACATCCAGGCTGAATATGGTGACATAATTTATCACAACGATGTGAGGTGGTCTGCACTACAGCGATTTTTCTCTCTCAGACAGAATCAGACAGTTTTTGGATGAGAAGGGACAACCAGTGGAAGAACTGTCTGATACTGTATGGCTGGCAAATCTGGCTTTTTGGTCGACATCACGAAGCATCGGATTGCGCTGAATGTTAATCTTCAAGGAAAAGACGCAGTGGGGAGCCAACTATACGCTCACATCAAGGCCTTTGGAAGCAAACGGCAACTTTTCCAAAGACACTTGTCCCTAACAGAGCCCTGTACCGCACACTTCCCAGCTTTGAAAGAGGTTACTGACAGTTTCCCAGAGGACATTAATGCCCAAATGAAGAGTTACGCAACAGCTATCGCGTTTCACATATTTGTGTGAGCAAAATTCTCTCTCATGAACTTAAAGAAGAACCCTGTGAGATCAAGGATGAGTGTCTCCCACGATATTTTATGCATCTCAACCACTGCCCTCAAACCAGACCTGATCGCTTTGCTAAAATCTCGATCTCAGTATCACCCCTCTCAGTAGTGCAGGGATGTCCAAATTACTGGAGAGCTGCTACCCTGCATGTTTTAGTTCTCTTTCGGGTTTAGCACAGCTGAATCAAATGATGGCTCATCAGCAGGCCTGTGCTGAACTTTATTAAACATTTAAGATTTGGCTTTAACTGTTGATGTTATGCCCTTAACTCATAGTTGTGTGTGTTGTGTACATATTGTGTATATTTACATATGTGTAAATATGTGTATTTCTTGTGCAAGTGAACTTCCCAGTTGTGTAATCTTCCTGTAGATGTGAAAAACTTTGGCTTCCTGAAAGATCTTGTAAAAGTGATGGGCAAAATTCACTTTTTGTTTAACTTTATTGATAACAGACCACTTTTCATTACTTATAACTCCTGTTTAAAATGTTCATGAGGCAAAGATATTGCAAACTCATGGAAATGTAGGGTATTCTTCACAGTTTGTTCAATGTTATCTGACTCTCCAGATATAAATGAAAGGCACAATTGTGTCTTTAGTTGTTCCTGTTTGCCTGAGTGGCTTTTTATTTAGGTACAGTTCCATTTTAAAAATAAAGGTAACTGTGACCATTAAAATTGTTCTTCATTATATTTTCATGCAACTTTGTTACGGAACCATTGGCCCCTGGGCATCTTCACTTTATAAAATTTGGCCCTCTTTGCAAAAAGTTTGGACAGCCCTGATCCAGAGCATCATGAAACCAGCCAGGACTGCCTAGTGCACAGTAGGAAACATGGCCCTGACAGGGCTGGATGTAAAGAAATTTTCTTAGGGTGGCATGGAGATCAGATGGGGTGGCAAATCAAAGCCTTTTTAAAACAAACAAACACATACGCAGGTGTTACATATGGTTAAAATGATTTAAATGCCGTAAGTATACTTACAGCATTTATATGTAACGTGTACATATTAGAGATGGCACGATACCACTTTTTTATGTCCGATACCGATACCAATATCATAAATTTGGATATCTGCCGATACCGATATGAATCCGATATAGTGTTTTTTAATCAACAAAACTGTTTTTTAAATATCTTGCTGCATTTTGTATAAGTTCATACTCAAGTTTAAAACAACAACTACACTAAAGCTATTCTGTTATACCTGTATGTAAAAAAAATATTTCATAGTTCAGCAATACTGATCAATCTAATAAACTTAAACCTACACCATCCTCCCTATTCTGGTATTTTAAAGAGTACTTAGCATAAATATTAAGCAACCTAACTAATAGGGTTCCAACTCCCAGCAACAACAAAAATAAATAAATAAAAAATAGGGAACCACCCCTCACGCTCCACCTCATGATGCTTAATCGACGTAATCAACCTTAATTTGATGCAGTGTGAAAAAAAATGCACAGAAATCAATTATTTTTCAAGAAATATTAAATAGATTCAACATCTTTCTTCAACAAAATTGCAGACTGCACAGATGGTACCTTCCCAAAGTAAAGAGTACTATAGCTTACTAGGGTATATATATTAGACTTAATAGTCACTATATACAGTAATTGACTTCTATTCATTTTACATCAAATTAAAACTTTGGGTGTCAGATAATTATTTATTAAAAGCTCGACATTTTAAATGAGAATAAGAAAGAAAAGTATGTCTTTGAGCCCCCTTTTCCCTGTTCATGCCCTATCGGCCCCCCTGGCTAAACTTTCCTAGATCCGCCCCTGCACAGTTACCAGCCGTCAGCTGTAGAAAAAGATCCTCGAGTAGAAAGTAATAATAAATAAATTCTAACAACAGCTGATCAAGCTTAAACGTGCTGCTGTTGTTCAGCCGCTGGTTTTCTCTTTCTGGTGCAAAGTGGGCCAAAAACAAACAAGAGAGACGGACTCGCGACAGAAAAGCCGATCAGCTGATCATTAAGCAGTTTCATGATTGAAGTAGCAGCAAGAAGAGGCAGTCGCTCGTTAAGCTTAACGCAGGAATGCTTTACAAACATTCAGAGATGGACTTACACACTTGCTTTACTTCTCTCGGGGATAACTTTGTCGGAGATGAAATGCCGGGTTGCTAGCGAAGCTCCAAATGCTATCCAGACCACCGACAGGTCCCGCATGCCACAGCCGCTCTATCACGTGATGCATACTGCTCCGACGTGCTAACGTTCTGAGGTGAGTTACGGCGTGTTGCAAGTTTTGTGAGGTGCTTTCGTGATATTTAATGGATCGGATTACATTTTTTATTTTTCTCCGATATCCGATCCAGTAATTTAGGTCAGTATCGGACCGATACCGATACGTAATATCGGATCGGTCCATCTCTAGTACATATATACATGTCGCTCATACACGTTACATATAAATACAGTCAATAACCTAATTATTCTCTGTAGCCCACAAAATTAAACATTTCAGTTGCATTAAATGTGTATTTTGATGCTATGTACTGTACAGCCTGTATAATAAATAAATATGTAGCCCAATAAGTATAAAATCCAGAAAGCTACACAACATGGGGCGGAAGTTCACACTTTGTTTGTTAGAAATAATCAAATTGTTTGTCCCATTTATAGCAACTGAAAATAAAATAAATACATAATTATAATAAAGGTCAATCAAATGGACCAATATGGCAAGGCCATGACGATCCACTTGGTAAAATAAATCCGCTTGGCGTCTTTCTTGGCCTTAAGACAACAATTCTGATGGCTAAAGATCCAAACGGGACAACAACCACAACAACAACAATCAAATTGTTGCTTAATTTACACAAAGTGTCAGAGATCTGCACCGTCAACAAAAATGAAGCCTAAATTTTCATGATTTGTTGGGTTCACTCTCTGAGGTCCAAAATATAACCGGCCAGTTTTGATTTTCTAAATTTTGATTTTGTATTTCATCTTTAAATTGTTTCATTTTTGTAAAGCGCTATATAAATCCAATCCATTACTATTATTATTATTTTATCTTTTTTGCCTTGTTTGGTCTCATTCGCTTCAGCTCAACCTCACGTGTCGAATTTACACTTCTTTCATTGACATGCTGTAGTAACACAACTGATCTAAAATCACACAAAAAACAAATTCCTATAAGTAGTTATAGGTTTTTTTTTCAGAGTGTAACAACCAACCACCTGTGTGAAATCTGAAATGTCCATGGTGTTCATTCAAAATGTGCTCTGGCACAATCATAGGCATGGGTTGCTACTGACAACAAGTAATAAAGCCGGTCTGCGCTGTGGGCTGAACCATTTGTTAATGATGGAGGGGGGTAACACTATGCAATATATTCAGTGTTAACTGTAGCTAGGCTCAAAGTGTTATTGCAATCTTATTTCAATAAACAACACTGTCATATGCAAAACACCCTCTAGATCTGCCCCTGGCCCTGAGAAAAAATTTCCCAGTTTAAACATCTGTTATGTTTTCTTGTGAATAAAATGTGGACGTATGAGATGTTCAAATGTGGTTTTTATTTACAGATTGCACAGTGTCTCACTGTTTTGGAACCTGGTTAGTACAACGAATCGAGGTTGGAGTGCACAGCACTATCACTGTTACAGCTGGAGTGGGTTCTACTATTACTATGGATTTCATCACAACTAGAACACAGCCCTGTTTACCTGAGCACAGACCACCTGAGCACAGACCACCTGAGCACAGACCACCACACACATCTTGCTTCACTCTTATTTGAAATGAAATCTACAAACACAGAGCTGCAAACACAATAACTAAGAGTTATTATAGAACTTCTTTCAGACTTGCCACTCAGGCTCTCGTGGCTGTGAGAATAACATTGCAGTCATCACACAGCAGCACTAAATCTTCAAAACTCAGCTGATCGTCAGAAAACACACACCTGGGAGGTTCCGATCACGTGACTGCTGAGTGTACATAGACTGTAAGTGAAGATGGAACCTGCTGCTTCCGTGGACCTGAGATTTCCTCCAATCATGCGAGTGAATTTTTAACAGTGAGCGCACTTTATGTGTCAGCGTGGACGATCACACACTTTTACAGTGATGTCACATGACTGAGCCCGGAAGTGTGCACGCATGAATGAAGTGAACTCACAGGCTTCCACACACACAGAGCCAAGCTGAAAGCTTCGACTTCTAAATCGAAACTTCAAGATAGTTTCTCGGTTTTGAGTTATTATCTGTCAAGTCTGAGATCCTAACTCGACATTTTGAGAGAAGTATCACAAACGTTTTCTTCAGTCGCGTAAAGCCGGCTCTACAGCTCTCCTACTCTTTAACCTGATGACAACATGACAGCGAAAACTTTCAGCAGCCCCACCTTTCATCTTTTATGTTTCAAGCTCGAGCTCTTCAGCTCTTGCGCCTGCGCAAACACGCGCCGAAGAGCTGCCCCTCGACCCGACGAGTGTATGTGTGAGTGTGGGCGGTGAATCTTCGGAAAGAGTAAACTTGAGCAGCGGCTGGAAGCGCAGTCCCGCGGTGCGGGAGTTACCTTGGTGAAAACCTCCAGGTCCTCGTCCTCGTCCAGGTCCAGCATGTGTTCTGAGAAGTCTGCAGGGACCGTGTGCCCGCTCATCGCTCTCAGCTCCGGAGACTAACTAAACACAAACTTCCACCTCAACTCCGCGCAGCAGCCGCACTCAGAGGCCCGCCGAGGATGCCACTTCCTCTAATGGATTTCAAAGTAAAAGCTGCGACCGGTCACGTTTGACTTTGGCCCGGAAGCCGAGTTCTCGTTGTGCGTCTTTGTTGTTCGCAGTAAAGTTGAGTGTTGGCTGTAGATTGTTCATGTTTTTTGGCCAAAAGGCTGAGTGTACATGTGTTGCCTCATAAAGAAAGGCCATGAGCATGATTTAGCCAGAAACGTGTCTGAACAGGACCACTGGAGTTCTTTTATTTTTAATAAGTCATTCTAATTTTTCTTTTCATTTTATATTTTCTGTTTGTTTGTTTTAAAGTTTGTTTTTCTGTTATGATGACATATGTGCTATTTATTATGTATTATTAAATGTTAAGCTTAACAGATCCAACAAAGTCAAAGTGTAAAAGCGCTGCCCCATAATGTGATTATAGTTTTGCAACACTGCAGTATCGTTTTAGCCTTTTATTCTCATTCATTCCAGTGAACTCAAACTTAAAACTAGGAAAGAAAAAGACTGACAGCAACCTGTTTGTTTGATCCCTGGCTGCTCCAGTCTGCATGTCAAATATCCCTGTGCAAGATACTGACTCCGAGTTGTTCTTTGATGGCTTGTATGAACGGGTAAACAAGACAATTTGTATAAAGTGCTAATAATAATAATGATAATAATAATGATAATAATAAAGGTCAGGGCTGTCGCATGTCTACCAGAGAGAGAGAGAGGTTTTCTCTTTGACTCCTGATTTGTATGACGTCTTCTTTGCTTATGTGTCTCTGTGTATAAAAGGCTGTGTATTTAGCCTTTTTTACACTTTTATACCATTTATATTTTCATTCACATGGATTTTTAAACATTTTTAAAGATTTATTTGAAGTGCATACATATTTGAATTTTATACGGTTTATGAAAGAACAATTATTACTGTAAGTTCTGCATCCATGACTCTACTTAAGTAACAATATAGAAGCCTTAGCTTCAAAATATATTTCAAGTCATCATTCTGTTGAAGAAAGGTTGTGAGCTCTGATATACTGTTAGACCTTCCACTCCTGATATTCCTGTACCTCTGTCCTCTATGAACTATGGATCCAGTGTTTAGGAACCAGTGAAAATTAACACCCGCACTACGCCCAGAACACGGTCGTATTTCCTGCATATTTGGCTGAGCGAGACTTCCACTTACCTGCAATCTTGTCAACAAACAGGCAAACTGTGTGTTTATTTAGGGGAGTGTGGCTGGCGCACAGGCTGCACTGACAGTCAGCCCCACCAGCACCAAAAGATGTCAGTGTTGCATAAGGCTGTGCAACAATGTGTCACACCTCAGGCTGGACCACCACTGCACGCTCACACAGTCACCTTCCCTACACTTTACAGCAAACGCTGTGCCTGAAAGAAGCAAAGGAGCTCCTGCACAAAGAGTTATTTTTTCCTTTTGAATGTGAGAGAATCTTCATTTATTCACAATGAAAAATAAGTTTCTCTGCAATTTATTTTTTTCTTTGTGATTCGATTTTCTCCTTTACTGTCTACTTTCACTACACAATTTAAGGGTACAGAAAAACTGACCACAATATCCAAATTTCACCTTTCTGCAGGACTGCTGCAGTCTGCTCTGTTACATGATACAAACAGAAGCATTTGCAGGTTACCCTGGCAAAGACTAAGTGGGCTGTGGACAGGAAGAGGACCAGAACCGTGCCCATCCCTGGAGTCTGTGTAGAGACACAATAGCACTCTACAGGAAGAGCCAGAGTCATATGTTATCTGCAACCACTTCTTTCAGCTGCTCCCTTTAATAGTCCCCACATCTCATTCTATACCATCTTCTTCTGTTTTACACCTACCCTCTGCATGTCTTCCTTCACTAGATCCATGAACCTCTCTGAGGTCTTCCTCTTTCCCTCCTGCAGCACCATTTTCACCATCCTTTGTCCACCATACCCACTATTCATCCCCTGCACATGTCCAAACCACCTCAGCCTTGCCTCTCTAACTTTGTCTCCAAAGCACTCAGCCTCAGCTCTTGTATTAATTTCTAGTTGTGGTGGGGCGTGGTCTGAGGTGCCGCTGCGAGTGAGGCGAACGCACCAGTGCGGCATCTGCAATCACACCTTGCCGGCTTTAAAATCTGTACTGGGTCGTGAGAATTGTTGTTGTTGGTGTCTATGTTCGGCTGGCGGCTGGAAAGCTGCAGCCACGTGTGAACAGCAACCAGTGAATAAAAGCAAGATGCTGAATAGCATGAATGTGTGGACGGATCTGCCGTGTGTTCTTTACATTAGTCATGTCCATGCTTTTTACACCCCATGAAGCCATGAACATCGTCAGCTGGCCTCCTGTCTTTCTGTCAGAGCCACCATCTCCAAACCATCCTTCATAGCACCCCTGACTAAAGGACTAGAATAGAATAACGTTGTTATTCACATCAATGGAGAATTGTCTTCGCTTCACCAAGTCATAAAGCAATCAAGTTACTTCATACGAACCAACAAAAATAACATAAATATATAATAAAAAACACAATGAAATATAAGTTTTAATATACAAAACTTTAATACAAAAATTAAACAATATATGTCACAGCATCTCATTGTTTAGTATACTGACTGCTTTGGACACAAATGATCCCTTATCCACCTACCACTACGAGGCAGGACGTTCTCCCCGACAGAGGGGCTGGCTGCCACATTCAGGTGGTTAAACCTGGGGAAGGTTGATGCAGATGACCATGTTGCCGCCGCACAAATGGCTGAGGCCCACTATGTGGCCACCCCTCTGGGTAGAGTGGGCGCGCACTCCAGAAGGGAAACCCTGAAGAGGCATATGCCTCCTAAATGGTGTCCACGATCTAGTGGGACAACCAGGTCCTAGAAAGCTGTCGACTCAGGATCCCTGAATGGACGGCCGGGTACTGACTACACTGCCAAAGCATGGCCAGAGCACAAGGCAGCCTGGTGCTGAGCTGCCTCCTGGGCCAACCTCTCAGTGGGAGCTGTTCAAAGCTCACCTGAATGGAACAGGTGGAATTCAGACAGGGCCTTCAATAGGAATGCAGGGCACTGATGGCCTGCCTTACCTTGGGGACCTTCAGCATCTTGCATCTCAGGTACTGAAGATAGTGGTTGAGGCCCCTGAGATCCAAAAGCAGGCAGAGTCCCCAGTCCTGCATCCTGCTTGGGAACCAAAAGATAGTGTGAGAAAAGCCCAGCTTGGTGGTCCCCAGCATCCACCTCCCATATTGCACATTTCCCCAGGAGAACTGAGTGTCATGGGCCTGGGTCTGGTGACCCAGGGTTCATGAGTGTTTATGAACTTGAATATATTTGATGGGTTTGCCTTGGGCTAGCAGTCCTCACAGGTGAGTGTGTTCCCCCGGGAGGCCGGTCACACCTAAAGGGGATGATGGCACACACCTGCTGCTGTTCAGCCTTGTCTGGGGAACTACTGGGGAGAGTGGCTGAGCTCTGGTCGACGCTGGATTGTAAAGTTTGGGATGGACATGACAGCGGGGTCTGCGGAGGAACTGCAGGTGGTCCCCCTGGGTCATGGAAAATTAAAACCAAGGCTCTGCCCCCAGAGCAGACCAAGCTGCCTTGCATTGTAAGGCAGACAGGGAAGAGGGCTGGCCGGCTTGGCCCGAAGAAAAGTCAATGGGGAGGTAGTTGACATGGCCCTGTGTAGCCTAGCCAGCAGGGAATCCATAACCCTAGAGTCTCTGCTCGGGCATGTGGCCTTCACAAGAAGGGAGCTAGCGAGTGCAATCAATGGGGTGAGAGCATGATCTACTGGGGGATCATGGGGCCACAGGCAATCTACTCCCACCCATTCATGTTAGAGAACCTCCTACTGGCAGGGGAACACCTGTGCAAACTCTCTCCATGCGTGAATTAAACAGTCCATATCAAAGGAGCTTGCAAAGAAAAGCGTCTGGACTTCTTTAAGTTGCTTGAAGACGTTTCACCTCTCATCCGAGAAGCTTCTTCAGTTCTAAGGTCAAATGGTGGAGAGTCCCAAATATAAACCTAGTGGGAGTTTCCCACAGAGGGACAAAAGGACCCCTGATGATCCTCTAATCACCTGAGCCAAGGTGTGAAACTGACTTGACTTGACTTGGGGTCACTCCCACTAGGTTTATATCTGGGACTCTCCACCATTTGACCTTAGAACTGAAGAAGCTTCTCGGATGAGAGGTGAAACGTCTTCAAGCAACTTAAAGAAGTCCAGACGCTTTTCTTTGCAAGCTCCTTTGACTACGATGACCTGGATGACTGAGAACCTTCACAGACATAAACAGTCCATGCTCTCTCTCATAGGCATCTCCATCCACAGGTGTGTCATCTCCACTCTTCACCCTCATCGTAGTTGCTCACACTTCCTGGTTGTGATCTACCAGCTACCAGAAGTAAATGGAAAGCCATGCACACCCCTGTGTTGAACTGGATCAACGAACCAAAGAGCCAGCAATGAGTGATGACAGTTTTACCTGATCCTGCACCAACTATGAGCTTCATTGAAACGTAAATCTTGCAGCCTAATATTAAAAGTGGAGAAGGTATCCAGAGGTATTCAACCAACGCAGAAGCTGAAGACGACACTGAGTGCTTTAATCCCAGATCCAACACTGCACACCACAGTGATGATGCTGTGTATGTGCAGAATAGGTTGATTGCAGTGGAGTTCACTAAAAAGTTTTCATTGTTTTAAACTCACAATTTCGCTTCACTACAAAGAAATTCTTTGTTCGTTCTTCCATTACGAATAAATATACTTCAGATTATTTGTATTTAAGCTCTTGGGCATTTTTGCAGTGTTACTGCTGATATCGTATTCAAATAATGAATGTTGGCTTCATGTTGCCATGACGCCAGGAATGTGCAGGAAGACACTTCTACACACTGATCACATGCAGTTCACTCAGGGTCGTATATCCTGCTTCATTTTCACCATGACACTTTTCATGTGAATTACACTGCAGCACTATCAATGTCTCCTTGGAGACTGTCTAAATATGTGCATCAGTATCCCCATTTTTAAATAGTAAAACAACATTTCTCCACCTTCTTCTTTCTTCTCCCTCCTCTGCCAAATGACATCCAACCATAAATTACCGTTTCTTAATTGCAGACGGTTTGTGCAGAAATATATTTCCTCTTCAGCAAAGCAGTTCTCGATAAGACTCTATTCAACCAGACTGCCAGAATGTGCACTTCCTTTGGAATCATAGATGTTATTTTTTTTATTCCTGGCTCTCTTGTATTGATGTGTCATCACATCACTTGCTTAAACATCACCAATTTTTCCTAATGGACGAAGATAATCAATATATATGGATCCATTTTCTCATTTCCAACAATTACCACGAGTCTTCCACTTGCCTGGGTCAGATTGCTCAGTCTGCACTCTGCACACGTACGTACTTACATATGCACACACAGTGCCGCACATAATTATCTATTCAAAAACTCCACAGGATATTTTTTCTGTATTTTCTCTAAATGCACACTGGCAATGGCATTAAAAACAATGTGTCATTCCACTTCTGGCATTTTGCAATTCAAAATGATGTGAGCGTCACCTGAGCGGAATACTGAGGAGCAGACAGAGGCGTTCCAGCCGGCAGCATTAACATACAGGAAGCCATTATCACATCTGGCCTTTGCAGCCAACTGGAAGGCTGCTGAGTGTGTGTTTGTTTGTGTGTGTCTGCACGATATGTTTCCGTGTGTCTACCTGTAAATACATGGCTGCGCGTGTGTCAGCCTTTATCCATAAATATGCATGAAACAAATACAAGGTGGTGTCCATGCCTGTGCAAATTAGATACATATGTGTGCATGTGTCCCCATCCCCCAACCAGCTCTCAGATTAGAGGCTTCTGTAATGCTTCTACAAAGGTCAGGGTTTTGTGGTGGTTGGGCTATAGCGGCAGGCCGTGTTTAAAGGTCACCACGCCACACCATCACATTATCTCCCTGCCATTTCATACCAGTTTGTCTGTCTGATTGATTTTTAAAATAAAGCTGCACGTCCTCCCAGGCTCAGCGTGGCTGCTTTTCTCTCACAGTGAAAACAGGCAGTCTGCGTGGGGGTAGCTCTGTGGCTGTTAGACTGGAAATCCTGTGATGGTGACAGTGATGACCGTTCCCTGCTGCATGGGTGGATGAGCTTTGTCAGGGTTCACTGTTTCGCTGTGCGTTTCGTCAGCGCAGGTGTAAAAATCAAACATCACATCAGTTGGCGCTCTGGCTTCAACACTGGTGTGTAAAAAGTGAGAGATGTGTTGTGGTGGAAGGACAAGATGGAAACGCAGCTTTACAGACATTTTTTCCCAACTGTTGTGTGAACTCATTTCTTTTGTTTGTGCATTGTGCGTATATTGCTTTGTGATGACAGCAGCTGGTGATTTGGGTCATTCGCTTGGCCGTTGCTAAGGATTTTCTCACTTTTTAATCATGTCTCCATTTCAACATCTTTGCTATCATAATGGAGCAACACTGCATATAAACTAATGTTCAACAAGACAGATGTTAGGAAAAATGCACCTGGGTTACAGTTTCTGTGAATTTCTATGAAACTGTGACTTTTAAAGCGATAATAAGAGATGAGGAACTGTACTGGAGGTTGACTTGGTGGGAACATAAAAGCGATATAAAGAATAGACTTGCAGCCTAAACACCAGGGAATGCACGCAGATGAGTGATCACAGATGTCATGAACCTCATTTTGGTGCCACGGTGTGTCCGAGCAGAGGGAAAGGTCACACCTCCTTCGATCCTTCGAGTACTTAAAGCCATTGCAATGGATACTGAGCAGGTGATGTTGGATTTGGGGTCGATAAATATTTAACAAGTTACTGAACACATGGGTATTCAGAGCTGCAGACTGAAAGTGAGAAAATGCGCAGATTGTATCTAAAAATAGAAGTCATACTGTTCCACAGGTGGCTGAGAAGATTACCACAAAGTAAGACTTTTGATATTCAGAGAGCTGCTCCTGGAGCTTTTTGCATGCACCTCATTTTACAGTCTGTTTCACGGCTGTATTAATCAATATACTGCAGTGTTACTATGTCACTGTGACATGGAGTTATACATGCGGGTAGATGGGAATCCAGGCTGTAATGTAGAGTATGCAGCCATGTCATACTAAGTCCTTTGAACCGTACAGCTAGGTTTAGTCCGAAGGAGAAACATGAGAAACCTGCCTGTCAGCTTGGATATTGCCGTATTGCACATGCACCGTAATAACAGAAATAATGCGAATTGAAATTGAAACACGAATTGAATAAATAACCAAATAAAAGTAACACACAAACAAGAGGAGCCTAAGAGAATTTATAGAGCTCATGTTGGAAAAGCAAAACGTCTTTGGCACAACATCACATTCAGACTGGAAAAGCTGCCAGTCTTTAAAATGAACTTAACATTTTTATGTTTCATATATTTATGAAACTGCTGTGAATCCTAATATCACTTGTTATGCTGCAGCTGACAAAATACATGTAATTCATAGTTAATACTGAGCAGGCTGCAGTTACACGCTATAGTGTGTATATAACCACAAAAATAGAAGTATTGACCACAGATCACCTCGTGACAAGAGCTGATTCTTAATAAAAAGCGGAGTTGACAAAGGGAGATACTGGTGTCACCCCACTGTCACAGACTCCCAGTGTTCCCCTCCATTCACCAGATGAACTGGCACAGCACCAGATTTCATGCGCAGCCAGTGGCAGTGTAATCAGATCAGAAAATCCCCAGGCCTGCTTCAACAATGGCTGATGTAGATCAGTGCAGTCAAACTGCTTTTACACACCATCACAGCCATTAGCCTGCACAAGTCTGAGTGGCTTCTTGGTAAGAAGGCAACAAAATGAAGGTAAATGGAAACATCCACTGTGACTATTTCCCCTGTACCACATCCAAAATGACTAAAGTAGAAAAGCATCACTGACAATTATGGATGAACTCTTGTTTTTGTGTGTTTCCAGTGTCCCCCTCCTAGCACCCTCCTCTCTGTCTAATGCTGAATGAATTGCTCTTGTTCAGGAAATTGCTGCTAAGCGTGGCAGGCAGCTCCAAACATGTTCCACTCAAAGAGAGGGAGGGAGACAGACATACAGAGAGGGATTAAATAGGAGAACTTGGCCACCTGGATGAATCAGGGACTGAACAATTAAAAATCAATTTACCGTCAAAAAATGTTGCCTTCTAATTAGGACCACATGCAGACCACAGGGCCTTTTCTGTTGAAGGGCATTTTTTCTCCTAAACCAAATTGTTTCATACTCCTATTGCTGTCCCCTCCCTAACTATCCCATTGTTTTTTCATCCTCTGCTTACAAGCCCACATAATGATAATGCAGCCGCAAATAGTGTATTATTCAGGCCCACTGTAGTACAATAGGCCTAAATGTTTCTGCCCAAACGGACAGAAATTTGTTTTGATTCCCAGCAGGTGTGCAGGGCTGGGCCCCATCTCTGTTCCAAAGGGAGATGACAATATCTCATAAAGCACAAAACTGTACAATGCCTCATAGAGTATAAACTCTGACCACATGCAGTAACAAATGCATAAACGTTAAAGAAGAAAAGCAAAAAAGGAGCTTTATGTGAGCTCTGAAAATCATCTGATCTCACAGACATAATCTATAATTCAAGTTCAAGTTAAAATTTTATTTTATTATTATTCGCCACAGTGGCAGGTTGCCCTGCAGTGGAATGAACCCGCCCCCCGACCTTACACACACAACACAGACATCACATGGGGATACAAGTCAGAGAACGGTTGCATTACAGTATAACACTGAAATGTACACTACAATGGGAAAGTACAAGAGGAAAGAAAGAGACCTCTGCTCATGCTGGGCTACAGGAGGACAGCATGAGAACAGGAAACAAAAAAACTCCTCTGCACAGAAAGCACATAAATGGTAAATGGTAAATGGCCTGTATTTATATAGCGCCTTACTAGTCCCTAAGGACCCCAAAGCGCTTTACATATCCAGTCATCCACCCATTCACACACACATTCACACACTGGTGATGGTAAGCTG
>NW_005187712.1:313772-316836 GCF_000239375.1 Pundamilia nyererei
GCTACGAGCCGACAGGGACCCCGCCGTATTAGTCAGAGGTCCCTTTACTACAGTTCGGAGTCGCGGACCTTCAGTAACAGTAATAAATCACACAGCAATAGTACATTCATGTTGTTGTAAAAAGCATGATAATATACTAAGTAATCCAAAGTATTCAGAATACGTTACTGTCATTGAGTAACGTAACGGAATACGTTACAGAATACATTTTGGGGCATGTACTCTGTAATGGAATACATTTTAAAAGTAACCTTCCCAACACTGCCAGCAACAGGGTCGGGTAGGGAAAAGGAGTAATCCCAGGCAACACAGCAGCCATCCTGCCACTGCGCCGACTCTCCAGCGCGGGCCCAGACCCGCCTCATGTTCCCAGGAGGCATCAAGCATCGAAGGCGTTGGAAGGGGAGGGGGATGAGTGAGTGCTTATCAGTGTACGTGTGTGTGTCCAGAGTTCAGCTGAGACAGTGTCCTTCGCCCTGCCAGGCTAAGGAAACAGTCTTCCAGCCAACCCAGGTGGCCTTGCGTGGAATGGGAAGGAACAGACTCAACACAGTTGTTATCAGGGAGTTTTTGTTCAGCTCCAGCCTTGAGACCGCAGCTGGCGCCGAAGGGGTAGCCGCAATAAAATGGTGGTTTTTATTTTGTGCAAACAACTCATGAGAATTTCAAAGTTGCTCTTTAACACGTTGACCCCAACACTGGTCTCTCCATCTCCCGTTGGAGAGCCGCGAGCTTCTCCATGATGTTATCAGACTTGCGCTCCGTGGTCTTGTCATTCTTGTGCTCAAAGAGCAGATTCTGAGAACTCACGACTGCAGTGAGCTGCTCGAAGATGTGATCCAACTTTCACTCAGAGGTGTTATTCTGAGTAAACTTCTCCATGATGTAATCCAATGTAGGTCTTAATTCTGAGTATTCACGGCAGCCGTAAGCTTCTCCAAGATCTTAACCATGCTGCACTCAGTGAGCCCGTTCTGAGAAGTCGTGCCTCATCCCATCGTTTCAATCCCAGCGCGCAGCCTTGGGGGGGTTTGAACAGCCGGTTCCGCTCTCTTAATTCTCCGATAAGTCAGGGCCAAGCCAGCTCCGATCAGCAAGAACCCTGTTATCATGGTTCCGAATAGATAGATATCTTCAGCGTCCTCGATCGACAGTCCCGCCAGACACACGATCCTCCATGTCTGCCACCCGTCCATCGTGTATCCGACAGGGAAAATACCTCCAGGGCACTCAGGCTCTCCCAAGCCCAGACTTCTCATTGAGAAAAGGGTGTCAATAGCATTCAGAGACCAGTTGATCAAATCCATAATTCTCTTTTAGGTTTTAGACACAGACTGTGAGAGAGTGTTCCAGGGAAAAGTAAAAACACGAGACAAGACAAGGACATAAGAAGCTAAGCAGGGAAGATAAGGGAGAGGAGAGGAGAAAAAGTGTGACTGCCTTCGCCGAGAGCCAAACGAGTTTTTAATTTCCCAGATTCATATTTGTGTTGTTGTACTCTGCACTGTAAAATCTAATTAGTTCACAGGACTGGAAAAAACCATGCAAACTCGTTGCCTCCAAAAAATTGAGTAGAGCTTACTTAAGATGATTGAGTTAGGGCACCGTATTTATTTTGAGTAGAAGAGCATTGTATGATTTCTATTCTGTGCTTTGGTGCCGCTTATTAGACCATCCACTGTATGAAACAAGCTGTTTTAGCCTCTTAGTAAGCACTTAAAGGAATAGAAGGAAGTGAATGGGTGTGACTGGGTGAATGTGGTATGTTGTATAGAGTAGAAAGGCCGTGTATAGGAATCAGACTATTTACCATTTATGAGCATCCACTATTAATGATTTCATCCTACTCTTCTCTTTCCAGGGGGATTATAAAAAAACAATAACTGGGTGCACAAGCTTGAATTTATTTTGGGTTTTCTCTAATCTACATGGGATCAAATATATACTGGCTCAACTATATACCACACTAATAAGTTTCCCATAGCAAGTAACACCTCAGCAAGATGCTTTTGGTATGCTTCTTGCTCCTCGTGTTTCTTGTTTTTTTCTGCCTGAAGACCTGAGGTCAAATTGGGATATGCCCCCTAGGGTGGTTGATAACAACCAAGCTAAGATCCTGTCGTCATCGAAGATCTCTGGAAAGAAGAGGAACTCCTCTGTTAGAGGACCCAAGCTTGAAGGATAAAGACAAGTTAAAGGATGGATAAAGAAAGTCAATTTTTTGGGATTTACTTACCTGGATGATTGAGCATGCATTTGTTATTATTATTATTTCTATACACTGTGTTTATCCATCCATTTTATTTTATTAATATAATGCTTAATCACAACAACAGTTGCCTCTAGGCCAGGGGTCTCAAACTCCAGTCCTCGAGGGCCGCTGTCCTGAAACTTTTCCATATTTCCTTGCTGCAGCAAACCTGAATACGATTTGTAGGATATTAGCAAGACTATAGAACGTGACTGCATGCTGAGGTGGCAATTCAGCCATTTGATTCCTGTTATAGCAGCTCATGAGTGAATGAACATGGTCCAATAAAAGTACTTTTAGAAGGACATTTTTCCAAACGCGTACATTTACTTAAATTTACTTGAGTAGGGTTAGAGGTTGCCACTTCAGCATGCAGTCAAGTTCTATAGACTCTTGCTAATGACCTTCTAATTTTATTCAGGTGTGTTGCAACAAGGACACATGGAAAAGTTTCAGGACACCGGCCCTCGAGGACTGGAGTTCGAGACCCCTGCTCTAGGCACAAAACTCCAGCAGAGCCAGGCTCAGGGCGGCGTGGTCATCTGCCCCGACCAGCTGGGGTGAGAGAAGGAAGACAAAGCCACGCTGTGGAACAGAGCCAGAGATTGATAATAACTAATGATAAAATAAGATAAGATAAGATAACCTTTATTAGTCCCACACGTGGGAAATTTGTTTTGTCACAGCAGGAAGTGGACAGTGCAAAAGTTATGACGCAAAAATTAGAATACAATAAGAATAAATACAGTACACAGCTGTACAGAATAGAATAGAATAAAATAAAATACTATATACAGTAGAATAAAATAGAAT
>NW_005187712.1:324844-329826 GCF_000239375.1 Pundamilia nyererei
CCAGGGTCTTCATCAGGTGGGATGTCAGAGCCACCAGCCTGTAGCTGTTGAGGTCCTTGGGGCGTGAAGTCTTTGGCACTGGTACAACACAGGAGGTTTTCCAGAGCTGTGGGACTCTTCCCAACCTCAGGCTCAGGTTGAAGAGGTGCTCCATCACCCCACACAGTTGGTCCGCGCAGGACCTGACGACCCTCGAGCTGATGCCATCTGGGCCCGCTGCCTTGCAGAGAGGTGTATAAATACATAGTGATTGAAAAAGGTGACAGAAGAAGAAACACTCATTGCATCACTGGGATCCCCCAGCAGCCTATTAGAGTAGATCAACAATATCCATCCCTAACCATATGCTTTATCAAAACAGGAACCAGAGTAAGCATCTGACAAGACTTTTAGGGCCAAGTGCAATAACCTCAGTTTTATCTGAATTTTGAAGCAGAAAATTGGAGATCATTCAAGTCAAGCCAAGACATCCCTGCTGTTTAACTAACCGGTGTGTGTTATCTGGCTTCATGCAGAGAAAAAGTTGGGTGTCATCTCCATAGCAGTAAAATGTACGCTATGCCTTCTAATGATACTGCATGTATAATTCTGTTTACATGTATAATGTAAACAGAATTGGTTCTAGCATCCTTGCCTTCAACGCCATGCTGCTCTGCTGAATGTTAATTGCCCCTTGGGGATAAATAAAGTCTTTCTGATTCTGATTCTGATTGAACCCTGTGGAACGCCATAATTAACCTTAGTGTGTGAAGAGGACTCTGTGTTTACAAAAACAAACTGAAGTCTGTTATAGATACATTTGATTCAAACCACTGTAGTGAAGTACCTTCAACACCTACAGCGTGCTCTAATCGTTTTAATAAAATGTTATGGTCAACAGTATCGAAATGAGATCTAGCAGGACAAGCACAGTCCACTGTCAGAGGCCATAAAAAGGCCCCACGAGGTTTTCTACTGAATACCAGCTCATCTCTTTTACTACAAACAACACAGGGTCTAGCAATTGATTCTGACTGTGTTTGTTGTTATAAATGAACTTATGAATGATAGATTTTAAGATCTTATCCAAATGCTCAACCACCTGCTCACTGCATCTCTAAGTTGCTGGGTAAAGGGAGAGTTGGAGGGCCCTAACGTGGGCGAGCAAGGCTGATTTCCAGGAGAAAGGCTTTCTGACATACATACTGTAGAGCAGTGGTTCCACTTCATAAAATATATGGCTTATGACCGACATTAAAGTACAGTAGTATAGGCCTAATAAACACCACATACAGTTTACACAAGAGAATTTTGTTTCTTATATGAATGTTATTTGTTTGAAGTGTCATAAACAGGATGTGACGAGTGATAATAATAACAACTGTACTGCATTGAAACATTCATATTAGGTGGGATAGCCAATCTTTAAGTGATGACGTGATGAATCCTGCTTCCGGGTCTAAACTACTCTGCATTTATTAAGGCTGTTGTGTTTTTAATATGTTTTAATGCTTTTTATCTTGTTCTATTTAATCTCAACAAGCCCTTAAAAAAGTCAGTGATCACTGTCGGCCTCTCTCGGTTTTATATCTCTACTAATCATTTTAAAGCTCAATTTTTAAAACCTTACGATGTAACTACAGCCCAGCCAATGCAGCAGTATATGAATGACTAACCTTATATTGCAGTTGTTCTCCTGACTGAAATTTGGTCCGTTTACAGCATCTTGCCATGTGATTACATTTGTTCCTAACCATCAAGAACCCTCACTGAGTGGGAAAACGTTAGCGTTCATCCTCCAGCTTCACTGTGTTTATGTTATGCTAACATAGCTGTGTAGCTAACCACCACATCATGATATACCAGGTAGCCCAACTTCAGTAACCCTACAAACGTCACTGCTGCTTAGTTTCCTGTCTTCATTTATGTTGGAAGTGATAGCAGAGCTGTACGTTTTAATTTGTGCTGTGGCAGTTAAGCTGCCGGATTTTTGGCTTCATGACCCTCCTTTGTGGTTTTTGCATGGCTTTGTGCTTGCCGTGAAGGATTACTGCTCACTGGCAGAAGAAGCGGATTGCATTCTCCTGGATACTAGGAGCTTCGGCATCCAGGCAATAGTTCCCGACTCACTGACGGCATTTCCCGCGGCCCCACGATTCTCCTGGGGGCCTCCGACTCATCGATGGTGGCTGGGATCGCAGCACGACGGCACAGTGGAAAAGGGTTGTGTTTTTACCATCATCTTCTTACCCAGAAGAGTCTTGGGAACTCTTGTATCGTCCTTGCATACCTCCACAATGGTATATTATTGAATCTTTAAAAAAATTGGAGATTTCCCGCGTACCACCAGAGAGAACCCAAGTACCACTAGTGTTACGCGTACCACAGTTTGAAAAAGACTGCTATAGAAGACAAGGAAGAGGCAAGCTGAACACTGCTGTTTGAGCCCCCTCAGACTTTAAGGGCAGTGGGTGAAAAGGTGCAATTTACAATTACTTTGATACAACAAATGTATAAAATTAGTTACCATGGTGCTCTGCTGCGCTGGTAGCAGCAGCTCATGTGTTTTCGGCTGTTTTTCCACTGTTTCCGTAATGAATGACTTAATTATTCTTAATTATGAATAAGGTGCTCCACCTGGGTACTCTCTTGACCAACTGGGAGACTTCAATGCTCACATGGGCAATGACAGCAGGACCTGGAGGGGCGTGATTGGGAGGAACGGCCTCCCGGCTCTGAACCCAAGCGGTGTTTTGTTATTGGACTTCTGTGCAAACCCCAGTTTGGCCATAACGAACACCATGTTCGAACATAAGAGTGTCCATAAGTGCATGTGGCAGCAGGACACTCGATTTTATAATCGTATCATCAGACCTAAGGCCATATGTTTTGGACACTTGGAGAGGGGCCGAGCTGTCAACTGATCACCACCTGGTGGAGAGTTGGATCAGGTGGGAGGGGGAGGATGCTGGACAGACCTGGCGTGCCTAAACGTACAGTGAGGGTGTGCTGGGAATGCCTAGCAGAGGCCCTGGTCCGCGAGATCTTCAACTCACACCTCCAGCAGAGCTTCAACAGTACTACGAGGGAGACTGGGGACATAGAATAGACCATGTTCAGCATCTCCATTGCTGAAGCCGCTGCATTGTGCTGCGGCCGCAAGTAGGGCTGGGTATTGTCACTGATTTCTAGAATCAATCCGATTCTGATTCACAAGGTCAGAAATATTATAATTCCGATCACGTATCAGTACATTTCCGTATATTTATATCTATAAAAAGAAAGCTGACACTTGCAAGACTTTATCAAAAGTGTCACAGCAGATGCTTTTGTGTCAAAGTAACTGAGGATAAAACACAGAAAAACATGAAGGCAACGTTCCTTGCCTGTGATTTTATAGCAGATTACCTTAAAAATATTCTGCAGTAGATCAAAACGAAAGAAAGTCATTAATCAACATATGAACATGACCTGATGCAGCTGAAGAGAAGCAGAGCAAAGTTATAGAGGTTTGATTAGAGACACAGCTGAGCGTTTTGAAATTTTGCATCATTTTAAAAAGTTACAATTTGTTTAGTAGCCTATTGAACAGCAGAAATGAGGCTTTCTTTTCGGAATTAAGTAAAAGGAAAAAAAAAAACGCGGCCGACAGCCTGTAAACAACGGTAGACTGGTGCGTAATAAGTAAGAGAATAACGCAGAAAACAGATTTTTAGATGGAAAACTGTTCTTGAAGTACAGAGAGAGAGAGAGACAGCGAGCTCTGCATGGAGTGTGATTTTATCCTGGTGGAAGCAAAACAGCAAAACTTAGAGTGAATTCATGACGATGTTTATGTGAAGCGTAGTTTGGATCTTTTATTTGCTGCTGGTTCAGTCAATATTGTTTGGAGAGAGATAAAAACCTGCAGCTTCAGAATCTATCACAAAAAGGGAGTAAACACAAAGTGCGGTCCTGCTGACGGATCAGAATCAGCAAGCTGTCGGCTTTCAGCCCCGACCATGTCCGTGCCATCGGGTGAGAAAGGTGACATCTCACTGATTCTGATCCGTCAGTGGGTCCGTGCTTTGCGTTTATGTCTTTGTGCAGAATCCGTGTTCCTGCTCTCATTTACTGTTTTAGCTGTTTAGGTTAAATTTTGTGAGGTTTAACCTGCGATTCTGGCGTTTTAGGCAAAATAAAATTAGATTTGTGACTGCTTATTTGATGCAGAACACCTGACTGACCTGTAAATAGCTTTAAATGGTTATATAAAAAGATATGAAAGCTGAGTTGCATCACTAGTGATGATTAAGGGCAACAATGTCCTTTTGGGGGCCGGGTACACACACAAGTGTGTGTGTGTTTCTGTGTGTGTGTCTCTTGTGACTGATGGTGTAAGAGCATGGCAAAAAAGAGAAAAAGAAATCACCTATTTTCTGTATCCAAAATGCCAAAGACAGAGATAATCAGTGATGAAGATAAACTGTCCTGCACAGCAGCAAAGTCCGCACAGGAGACCTCGGTGGGGGTGATGCAACCATGTTAAATACCACTCTGTTGCACAAAATTCCCATTCCTCCTAATGGGATTCAAACACTCCAAAAAGTTTGACTTTTGTCTTTCCGGTCTGTATAATATTGTCCAAGTCTTGGAACTCATCAAGCCGTGTTGCCAACTTAGCAACTTTGTCGCTATCTTTAGCGAGTTTTCAGACACCCTTAGCAATTTTCTTTCTAAAAAGCAAGTAGCGACAAATCTGGCGACTTTTGCTGGTGTTATTGGAGACTAATGATGACTTTCTGGTGTGAAAGCAGGTATTGCTCTTACTCCCAACAAGCAGCAGGTGCTGCTGTGGGCACCTCCCGCTATATATATGCATATAGAGCATCTTTGCTAATTTCAGCTCCCGATATCTCTTTCTAATATTTATGTGATTGTAGAGCTGGGCGATATGAGATTTTTTCATATCACGATATGTTTTTTTCATTTCAGGCGATAACGATATCTATCACGATATAAGC
>NW_005187712.1:331085-338257 GCF_000239375.1 Pundamilia nyererei
ATATCGCGATACATATCGTTATCGTTCTATCGCCCAGCTCTATGTGATTGTTGAGATTCCTCCTTTTCTTTTTATTATTGTACGGCCTACCTTACAATATAAAGCGTCTCGAAGTGACTGTTGTTGGGATTTGGTGCTGTATAAATAAAATTGAACTGAATTATACTTATCTAATGAACTTACTCTGACTCAGTGTTGACCTTGTTCTTATTGTTGTGAGGAGACAGGTTGAGAGAATGAACACGCCTTGGCCACCAATGCCCTTCTCTTTGTCCAATAGGAGAGAAGACAAGTCCAGCAGGGAACAATGAAAATCCAATGAAAATTTATACTTAAATACAGCAAAAAAAATGAGCAGACAGAAAAAAGAATGAATACAAAACTTTTTCAGGTTTACAGTTTCGGTAACCCCTCTAGCGTTGTTTGATATAAGTGTGGACTCTCTGGAGTCTGCTCATTGTGAGGATTAGAGGAAGTGTCCCAGAATGTTTCTAGGTGCTGTTTCTATCTTTTATACTCATCTGCCCAATTTCCTCCCCTCCCTCTTCTCCCCTCTGGACATCCAATCACAGTTGTCGACATATAATCTTCCAATGTCCAACACCACATAATCCTCTCCTTATATGACTTTTTATATACATAATTTAAAACACAGTTTAAACTTTGAAATAGCTTCATTACATTTTCTTCTATTTTGTGTTATACTTATTGTAATTTGTCAATAATTCACATATTAATACTTCATGTTTCATTCAGCTCGTGTAATTTATCTTCAGTTCATTTTCACATGAACATCCATTTCTGCTCTTTTTAATCCAGGAATACTTTCTTTAACCTTTTCTCTTCAAAACTCTGTGTTTGATGATCACAATATACTCGATACAATTTCTTTTATTAAATCATACATTTAAATTGAGACATTTATCTAAGATTAGTTGCACCTTGGTGTCGCTCACTCACTGCCCAACGTTTCCACAAACACACATCCAAGGCTGTCTTCATACGGATTCTGAGGGGGAGGCCTCTCACTAGAACCATTAGAACCATACTTTCTTTTTCCTTATAGCGATTAAACTTATATGTGATTATATTTGGTTCAGTATTAAGCAATTAACCACAATTAACTATCGCAAAAATCAATTATAAATGACGGTTCTGTGATCAACCACTACTGCAGTTAATACCGTTTCTCTTATTCAGAATTGGTGACACCTTTCTTATCTTTCGCATTTTTGCAGCCGCACACAGACACTGATATGCAGAGGTTGAAATTGTGTTTCATTATTTCTAAACTCCCCTTCATGTCAAAAGTTTTAGAGAAAATAGTGCTTCAGCAACTACAGACCCACTTAGAGAGAAACGGTATAAGTGATAAATTCCAGTCTGGATTTAGACCGCGTCACAGCACCGAAACTGCCCTACTAAGAGTCTTCAATGACCTTCTTCTAATCGCCGACTCTGGGCGCTCTGCGGTCTTAGTTCTATTGGATTTGACTTCAGCCTTTGACACGGTTGACCATGATATCCTTTTGGCAAGATTGGAACAAGTAGTAGGCCTTAAAGGAAATGTTCTATCTTGGTTTAAATCATATTTCTCTGAGAGGTCGTTCTCTGTCATGATGGGAAAATATTCCTCTTCTTCTGCCCGTTTTCGCTGTGGTGTGCCCCAGGGCTCGGTGCTGGGTCCTGTGTTGTTCTCCCTGTACATGCTGCCCTTGGGCTCCATTTTTGAAAAACATAATGTCTCTTTTCACTGCTGTGCTGATGATATTCAAATCTACCTCCACCTGACTGGGGATGCTTCATCTTTACTACATCCTCTGTTTGATTGTCTGAGCGATGTCAAAGACTGGTTATCACGTACCTTTCTTACTTTAAATGAAAAGAAGACAGAAATTATTGTTTTTGATAGAAATATGCCTCTGGGACAACTGACTGGCACATTCGGGCCTGTTGCTAACCACCTCACTGATGCTGCTAGGAATCTTGGAGTTTTCATGGATAGTTCCTTCAAACTAGATAAACAGGTCTCTACTGTGGTAAAAACCAGCTTTCACCAACTACGCCTAATTTCTAAGGCTAAACCTTACATACCACACAAAGATCTGGAGAAACTCATTCATGCTTTCATCACTTCAAGACTGGATTATTGTAATTCTTGGGCCTACAATCTTCTCTTCTTCAGCGTTTGCAGCTGGTCCAAAATGCCGCAGCACGTCTCTTGACCGGCACTAGAAAGTACGATTCTATCACCCCTGTTCTGGCAAATTTACACTGGCTTCCTATTAATTACCGAATTGATTTTAAAATTTTATTGTTTACTTATAAAATTCTAAACAATATGGCACCTGACTACCTAGCTGATCTCCTCTGTCTGTATAGCCCTCAGAGAGCACTGAGATCATCGGGCCAACTGCTCTTAGTGCAACCTGGTCTCGGCTGAAGACCAGAGGAGACCGTGCCTTTGCCGTTGCTGCACCCAGGTTATGGAATACTCTTCCTCTTCATATTCGCGCATCAGATTCCATTCAGTCTTTTAAAAAACGTTTAAAAACGTATTTGTTTAACCTGGCATTCACGGCGAATTAGGGTAATTTACATCTGGCTCTGCATTTAGATTATGTAATTATTTTATATTTTATTTATATCTGTAATTTATATTTTATATTGTGATTTTTATCTGTATCATGATTTTACTGGAAAGCACTTTGGTGTACTTCGGTCTTTAAAAATGTGCTATATAAATAAATTTTGATTGATTGATTGATTATGTCTTTGATAATGAATAAAGATGGTAACTATTACCAAAAGCACATTGATAAAATCTGTTATTGCACTCTGTATCATTTTAAACATAAAAAGCTTGATGTTAAGACCTTTATCCTCTCTCAGATGTGATGAGAGGTAAGCTGGGGGACTCTTTCAATCCCACCTTCCTTACAATATACAGTCACAACTCTGTGTTCTCGTGCTTCTTTGTCCTGATGCTGCTATTTGATGGGATTGCCAAAGCTGTCACAGCTGTTGTCTTCTGCTCCTTGTCAACCTTGCCTGTGTCTGCTTGGTTGGACAGTAGCTTCATGTCTGTCTGGTACTTGAAGTCACACAGGACTGTTGTTCTAAACCACCTTTGGTGGTGTCACCCATCAGGACTTTGGGACTTGTGGTCCATTTGGGGCATAGATGTTCCTGTACACTATCCCAGACTTGTGTCTCCCAGTATACACAGTCACATGGTTACTTGGATTATACGTCCTTCAAATCCTGAAAGTATGTGTTGATTGTCTCTGGGGTACCATGAATCCTGTTCCCTTTGGTAGACTTCTTAGGGCCTGTTCTTGTGATCAGAGCCTCTATGTTGTTATTTAGGATGACCTTTTCCTGCCACTGGTAGGATTCCTTGATGTCAGCCGCTGTCCTCTATCTGTTGATGGTACATCCCACATAGAGGCTTGACTGTCCACAACAGTTTCTCTTCCTGTTCGTTCATTAGTCTTCAGTTGCCTGAGCCATTGTTGGCTTAGCTCATCTTGGGCGGTATCTTCCTGATGTATGGATAAATGCTCAATGTTTCATCCTGGATTGTGGATCTGACACTTTCTAGTCCTTGCTCTCTTTCTTTTCATTACAAGAACCTCAGGGCGGACTTCAGGTGGAGGCCTTCATGCACTGTGAGGAATTTTTATGTCTTGATATCAGTGGGATCTATCTGTTCTTTCAGCCTGATTTTCAACACCTGAATTACCTCTGAAGGTATGTGGTTGTGACTGACCTTTGTACATCTTTATGTATCCAGCTGGCCTGTGGGATACAGATACTTCTTTTATTTAATGAAGCTTATGCGCAACTTCAGTAAGGAAGATCTATGGTCTCATATCTCACTAAGGTTTATCACTCCCACTTTCCCATGCTGTCAAGTTTTTTGTGTCATCACTAGTCTAGTCCAATCACCTCTTCCAGGCCAGTCAACACAGCCTCAGCACACATTCATATAATCGTTTAATCAGGAACACCCTGCATCTGTGTTCCTCATAGAGTGTAGGGTGATATGTTTAGCTTTGAATTTTATCCATATGAGCAGTTCATGTGGAAGTTCATTCAGTCCAGTATCAGGAGCCTTATATTTAAAAGAACCCCGCAAAACCTCAACCTTTTCTATTAGTATCACAAGCCTCCATGACTCGCAAGTATTGGCTTACTGATTGTTCGCTAGCCAATTCAAGCGTTTCTCTCATCCTAACGCGTTTCATAAATTTTCTCCTCTCAGATGAGAAATCAATTTGTGCACCAGGTGTGGAGTTTCTGGGCACTTTAGGCATCCTAAATAATCAAATGCTGCTCAAATTTCTGAGCTCCTCATCCATTAAACATGCCTGCCTTCTCTGCTTGGTGATCTAAATCTCTTTCGTCAATTTATTTTGCCTTCTTCAGTCATGCACATTCCTTTAGATTGTTCATCCTGGCGCTCAGTGCAACTTCTGCTACTTTCTATCATTTAGGCTTCTGCCTCAGAAGGTTTGTCATACCCGTTAAATATTTTCAATGGTATGTCCTTTGTTTTCATTATTCTTCTGTTTTCATTGCGCTAAACATTTAGCACCATCCTATGGGCATACTAGCATTGGTAATAGTTACCAGGAGTGGTCCTCCATTGGAATAATTCAAGTATATAAGGTCAAATTGGTAATACATGCACCATACCCTATATTTCATGCCATTAAGCAGCATCTTCCTGGACTCTATGCAGTAACTGTTTCCATTTTCTGTTCCAAACTAAAGGTACATCTTCAAGAAGGCCTGCATTTAGAATTGGTAAATAGGTCTATCTACTGTTTCATTTTCAAAGATCGTCTATAAATAGGTAGGTGGGTGCTGCCTCAACAGCTTCACAAGCCTTTCATTCCAACCCAAGTCCGATAGTGCCAATCACATCAAAGTCGCCTCGGAGGCGAAGGGTAACTCCTTACAATTATAAACAGCTTTCCTCTTACTCGTCTCCAAATGGACTGCTGGTTATCAGCGACCTTTTCTTTTTGCATCCATTTCAATTCAACACTATCCCATGTGGTTGCTCAAATCATGTTTTCTTAACCTGTGGTTCTGCCTACTCTTTCTAAGACACTCAAGTCTAAACTCCTGACAAGTCGGCATATAGCTAGTGGTGGTATCCAAGTCTGTCTTCATTGTCCTGTTGCCAACTCTTCGCCTCATTAGGGTCTCTGTGCTCTCTTCTAGCCTATAGCCTGAGTCTTAATACAGGGTCTTCTCCCCCATCTGCTGCAACTTAGCTTTTCGCAGCCTCTCTGCTCTCTATCTGCCATCAGCTGCCCCAAGCCTTAACCCAGCTCTACCGCTCTCCTGGCCTTTGTCATCCCTCAGCTCTTTCACTGTCTCGGTTCTTCTTTCTGATCGAATGGAAAATGTGGCCTGCTATTGGAGGGCCCAGCACTCAAGCTGATCCTTTGGCTGGAGTGTTCCTCCAGCCAACAGGCTAGCCTCTAGCCATGGTCGGGATCTCTCCTTGCAGATTCTCTGTCGGCTATCAGTAGCCCAAGCCTGATCGCAGGCTCTTCTCTGTCCTGCCTCTGCAACTTTCAGTCTTCATTTAGTCTTCGCATTTTCAGCCTTTGCAGGCTCTCTGGTCTGTCGGCCATTAGCGACCCCTCACCATTGTGGCTCTTATATCCTTGCTTTTTCTGTTTTCTCTTCTGAACTCTGGCCCCAGCACTCATGCTGATGCTTTGGGCAGTCTGTTCCTACTCCCAGCAGGCTGGCCTCTAGCCGTGGTCGGGATCCTTCCAGACCTGTCCCCATTTCTCACACTTCTTGGTGCTTATGCACATTAGGAGTAATGCATGGCACAGGCTTAAGCTGTTTTTCTGATAAATATAGTATGACAGGAATGCAACATAAGAAGACCCTGCAGCTTTATATTGGTTTGCATTAGTATGCCACCTTTTATTTCAGGGCTGCATTAACTACCAAAAATCAAAGGCGGTATTCAAAAACTCAGTCAAAAAGCCATGTGACACTACCTGCCCAGACTCAATGCAAAACGGAGAGCAGGCAGTAAAACACTCATCAAAAAACAGGGAAGCTTTCAGGCATCATTAGTCTTGAGTGTGGTGCACTGTGTGGACGTGTCAAAGACACAGCTGCTTCGTGAACTAGTAGAGGCACTTCCACTAATGACTTTTTGTGACTGAGTTTGTGCTTTCACTTTGTGAGTCAAAATGTGTGTGTAAGTGCATGTGTAATTTGTGTGTACAGAAGTCTCTGTTATGCATGTGTGAGTGTGTGTTTTTTTCTTTTCTGTCCTGTAATATTGTGAGGTGAAGGTGAGTAAATATATTCAGCTGAATAAATATAATGGTCTAATTAGAGAAGAGCAATATAAATACAATAATGAAGTTTCGTCTGTGATAGACAGAAGTACAGGAGCAAAATAGAGACACTGTTTTATTTATTATTATTTTGTGAGCATCTCATCTGGGTGATTTCCACTGGAATACATAAAATATGTGTAATGAAATTTTCCTCTTGGACCATATTTCATTTTAGTCCAAATTTTACCTTCCTGTTAAAAGACCTTTCATTTGCAACCATTACCAAATTAGTAATGGTAATGGTTCCTTCCAGAGGTGGGACCAAATCATTGTTTTGCAAGTCTCAAGTAAGTCTCAAGTCTTTATCCTCAAGTCACAAGTCAAGTCTCAAGTAAAGTCAAGCAAGTCAGAGTCAAGTCTTAAGTCAAGACAGACAACTTTCAAGTCAAGTCCCAAGTCCGAAACTTTGAATTTCAAGTCCTTTCAAGTCTTTTTTTTTTTTTTAAACAATGTTGCAGTTATGTTAGGTGTAAATAATAGACCATGTGTTCTTTTTTTTAAATCTGTATTGATCTCATCACCTGATGAAACAAGTAACTTACAAAATATGCACAAACTAATTCTGAAATTGCACCTTGCACAGCTCAATTAAACTTTGCTGCAAGAATAGTCTTCCTCTAAATTACAAATTCACAGAATAAACATTCAGTGAAAAAAATGCAAAAGCAGAACTTCCTGTTGAAACAAAAAGTGCTGAGATTTCCGTATGTACAAAACAATGAATGAATGTATATCTATATCTATATATAGATATCTATATATCTATATCTATATCTATATATCTAT
>NW_005187712.1:342210-357731 GCF_000239375.1 Pundamilia nyererei
TACCGTTCTTTATGCAACTTCAAATGTCGGACAAAGTTGGAAGTTGTTCCATCTCCGTCTGTAATTCTCTTCTTGCATGTTTTGCATGTTGCATTTCGTTTTTTCTTGACTACTTCGTAGTTTATGTAGCCGAAAGAAATTACTCTTGGGAGCATTTTTGGCTCGAGCGTTTTTTTTTGTTTTTTTTTTAATCTGGTTAATTTGATTGGCTGTGCTACAGCTCACGCTCACATACATACGGAGTGTGGTAAGAATGAATGAATGAATAAAGTGAATTAATGGTCCACACTTTTTATATAATATGTATATTAAATTTTAGATTTGGGTAAAATATCAAGTCTTTTCAAGTAAACAGGTTCAAGTCCAATTCAAGTCCCAAGTCACTGGTGTAAAAGTCCAAGTCAAGTCACAAGTCTTACAACCTTTTTTCAAGTCAAGTCTAAAGTCATAAAATTAATGACTCGAGTCTGACTCGAGTCCAAGTCATGTGACTCGAGTCCACACCTCTGGTTCCTTCACACCATTACCAAAAGAATCTTAGGGGATTGATTGATTGGTAAAATTTTCTCTGATTCTATAAGGTAAAGACATTGTAATATCAGAGAAAAGTGCCTTGAGGTGACCAATGTTTTGAATTTTGCTGTCAAAAACAAATAAAATCTTCAGAGCAGTACTACAACAGACCATTTTCATCCGAAAGTGGACTTTAGGTTTAAAAAGTGACTCTATAAAGTTAGAAAATGCTTTTTTACAACAATGAGCTGATCAGAGAACATAGAGAAAGTAGACAGACATGAGACCAAAGAGGCCAAGGTTTTCTGGTTTGCAGTGACTAAACTGCAAAATCACAAGAGGACTGTTAATCAGTAAATTGATTGCACAGTTTCTCAGATGGATGAACAAAATATTCTTGGACATCATACCTCAGTAAAATCCATGATGATAAACAGAAAAGTTTTCTGAACCATGCACCGCAGTCATTGCAAAGCTAGAGGGGTAATTACAGAATCATTAAATGGCTAGAGCTAAGCCTAACCAAGTATATTTTACTTCCAAGAGGCCTGGCTCTGAGAAGAAAAAAATCCAATGAACTATTGAGCTTCAGGTCTGCGGCGTGAGTTATAACTATATCTTCACAAAAGAACAAGAAGAACTGCGCATGGGAGCTGAGAGGATACTTCCTTGTCAACAACCAGTTTCCCAAGGAGATCCTGGAAATATGCAAGATCCTGTTTCCGTTCCTCAATTGCTCAGAAGGCTCCTTATATGAACTTTTTAAGCTGTGCGTCATTGGGCACCTCTATCATGAACAGAACAACACTCCAAGGCTGAACTGATCGTAAGTAAGGTGATCTATAAAAAAGGCTGTTTATAGAACTTTGAACATGGCTGAAGAACAAGCTAATCAAAAAAACAACAACAACTATATATTATTTAAAGAGTAACTGGGAACATTATTGATGATCAACACCAAATACGACATGCATACACAACGAGTCCACTGGCGTGGTGACAGCACTTTTATTTAATCACACTGGGGACTCAGGCACTCCCACTCCGCTGTCATGTCCGCTCCTCTCGCCCATCACTGTCACTGTGAACGTAAAAAGAGTCACCATCAATCACTTGATCCCAGCACACCTATTCACACTGCCTCTGTGCTGCCCCGGGAGGTCGCGGCGCCACCCCTCCTCTGCAGCCGGCCAGAGGTCACACCCACGCCACACATCCTCACTGCCCGACTGAGGTGGGGCGCAGGCAGGATGCAATCGACACTTGAGGACGCCTGCACGCTCCCCAAGTGGTACCCCAAATACTGTACCTCCCTCCATCCAACCGCACACTTTTTCGGGTTGGCCGTGCCTCAGAGACTTCAGCACCGCAGCCACGCGTCGCACATGCCCCACCCTCGTCTCACTATATATGAGTACGTCATTCACATAGGCGGCAGCATATGCAGCGTGCGACCGTGGTACCCGGTCCATGAGACACTGAAAGGTGGCTGGGGCGCCGAACAAGCCGAATAGAAGTGTAACACACTGGTACAAACCGTATGGAGTGGAGAAGGCTGTTTTTTCCTTGGACTCTGCAGACAAGGGAATCTGCCAGTAGCCCTTGGTCAAATCTAGTTTTGCGAAAAAGTGAGGAGTGCCCAACCGGTCCAGGAGCTCGTCCACCCGGGGCATGGGATGAGCATCAAAACATGACACCTCATTTAACTTGCGATAGTTGACACAGAACCGTATAGACCCATCTTTCTTCACCACAAGAACAATGGGGCTACACCAAGCGCTGTGCGACTCTTCTATTACCCCCAACTTCAGCATTTCCGTCAATTCCTGCTGAACAATTTGTCTTTTATGGCAGCCTGTAGCAAAGGCAGCCTGTAGGGCCATGAACGCACCGTCACACCAGGCTGTTTCAAAATGGCACTCTATCAGAGAAGTACGGCAGGGTAGGGGGGAGAACACGTCAGCAAAGCGCTGTTGCAATGCAGCAACATCCGTCCTCTGGGCCTGTGTGAGATGGTAATCTCAATGGAGGGAGGAGGGTAGGTTGGATTTTGGCACCTCCAGCCCCAACTCATTTCTCTCCCTTACTTGGGTTACCAGAGAAGCGGTCTCCACCTCCCTCCAGGCTTTAAGGAGGTTGAGGTGGTAAATCTGTGTAGCTCCAACCTTGTCCAACCGTACTAATGGCCTGCATTTGTATAGCGCTTTTCTAGTCCATAGGACCCCAAAGCGCTTTACACTACATTCAGTCATCCACCCAGTCACACACACATTCACACACTGGTGATAGCAAGCTACATTGTAGCCACAGCTGCCCTGGGGCGCACTGACAGAGGCGAGGCTGCCGGACACAGGCGCCACCGGGCCCTCTGACCACCACCAGTAGGCAAACATGGGGTTAGTATCTTGCCCAAGGATATTTGGCATGCAGCCAGGAGGCAGCCTGGGATCCAACCACCGACCTTCTGATTAGTGGCTGACCTGCTCTGCCACCTGAGCTACAGCCACCCCTTCTACTACTACTTCATAGTCAACGTCCCCCGCATGCGGTGTGACCATGAAGGCCCATGCCACTTGGTGAGTAATTTCTAGCTGGTAGAAGGAAGTAACACAAGCACTTTGTGTCCCGATGAAAATTCCCTGAGTTTCGCTCCTCTGTTGTACAGGCATTGCTGACGCTGCTAGGCCTGGGGCAAATTCTCCCATGAGAGCCTTCCCAGTGTGTGCAGCTTCACTTTTCGCAGGGCTTGGACCTTTCTCCCAGTTTTCCTTAATCAGGTTGAGCACCCCCTGTGGCATCCTGCCGTACAACGGTTCAAAGGGAGAAAATCCCGTGGAGGCCTGGGGAACCTTCCGCACTGCGAACAACAGAGGGTCTAACCAGCGATCCCAATTGCACTCATCCTCATGACTGAATTTACGGATCTGGACTTCAAGGTTTTATTCAGCCGCTCCACCAGCCCGTCAGTCTGTGGGTGGTAGACGCTGGTCCGAATAGCTGGTCTGGATAGCCTTAATGCCCAACAACCCGTACAGCTCCTTCAGTGTGCGTATGGTAGCCAACCTTTCAAATGCAGGTTTGCAGGTTTGTGAGTGTACACTTTATCCAAAACCTAGTGATGGTTTACTCATCTTTGCCAGTGGGTGGCTGTAGCTCAGGAGGTAGAGCAAGTCAGAATCAGAAAGGGTTTTATTGCCAAATGTTGAGCAGGTTTACAACATTAAGAAATTGCTGTGGTAAGTCACCTACTGATCAGAAGGTTAGCGGTTCGATCCCTGGCTCCTCCAGTCTGCATGTCAAGAGTGTGAATGTGTACGAATGTAGTTAGGAAGCACTCCATTTAGCGAAAGTGTGTGATTGTTCGAATGTTATATAGAGCACTTTGAGTAATCAGAGAGAGTGGGAAAGTGTTATATAAAAATCAGTCTGTTCACTGTCTGAACAGAGTTTTGTCATGTTACTTTTGCACTATTATGTTCCGGCGCATGTTATTATTATATGGCTTGATTAAGATACATTAGGCTGACACCTGGGGCCAGAGCTGAAACTGTTCTGGGCCAGCAATGTGTCTACAACTGGCCCGTGGCTGCACACAACTTACACATGGCCCTCATACCGCAAAGAATGACGGCCCTTTGGTGGCCCTGATCAGGTTTGCCAGAGGTAATCCACACATGGGTCAGCATAGAACCACCAGTGTGTCTGCAACCAGTGTTGGGAAGGTTACTTTTAAAATGTATTCCATTACAGAATACATGCCCCAAAATGTATTCTGTAACGTATTCCGTTACGTTACTCAATGGCAGTAACGTATTCTGAATACTTTGGATTACTTAATAGATTAGCATGCTTTTTACAACAACGTGAATGTACTATTGCTGTGTGATCCGCGACTCCGAACTGTAGTAAAGGGACCTCTGACTAATACGGCGGGGTCCCTGTCGGCTCGTAGCCGAAAAATTGCTTTACTTTGTTGTGTGGGTCAACTTTTCTTGCGAGAGACAGAGAAAGGCGTCGAAAGATTGCTCCAACAGAACTTATTGTTTTCGGAGGAAAACACGAACACAGTGTACAGTCGAGTCTTAATAGCTTACTTACAACTGGGCTCGTCAGGCTCTCTTCTTGGCTGCAGTGGTTATTATTATATTTACATGCTTCCAGCTCCCGTTTCTGCTCCGTGACAGTTCGTACTTTTCCTTTTTCTCTCTCCTCGCGCTCACAGACACATAACGGGTATGACAGTCCATTCTCCCTGCAGCACGGACTACACTGCCCATGATGCTACATTCTTTAGGGAGATGCCTGTAGCATTCTGCCTATTAGCTTAGCACAACAACAAAAAGGCCTCTCTCCCAGGAAACGCACAGTGGCAGAGAGAGAGAGAGAGCGTCGCCCTGTAACCATGGCAACCGTAACGCTGCCGCCTGGAACAACAGAACGTAGCTGTCAAACAAAACCCAAACAGTCCTGACCCGCGACAAAATGAAACAGGAAAGTACCGCCGTGTAATCCATTTATTTCAGCAAAGTAACTGTATTCTGAATACCACCTTTTTAAACGGTAACTGTAACGGAATACAGTTACTCATATTTTGTATTTTAAATACGTAACGGCGGTACATGTATTTCGTTATTCCCCAACAGTGTCTGCAACTAGCCTTGTGCTGACCCATGTGTGGATTACCTCTGGCAAGCCTGATCTGGGCCACCAAAGCGCTGTCATTCTTTGCCGTATGTGGGCCATGTGAAAGCACATTGTGTGGGTCAGATCCGGGCCATACCAATTTTGCTATGCGGGAAGCTTCATACTCATCAAATATTACTATAATGCTGCCATTGAAGAATATCTTAACAATATAAATCTACCAAAGCTGATTGTGGCTCTGGATTCACCTTTTTGCATTTCTGAATTTCACAAAGCTCTACAGCATCTCCCAAACAATAAACCCTCTGGTCAAGATGTTTTTTCAGCAGTATAACAGAATTCTTGCCTATGCTAGCACTTTTTCAGAATGGTAACTCAATTTCAGAATTATAACATATTTCCAAACACAGACTCTTGCCAACATTAGGCTGCTTCTTAAACCAAAGATCCTATGCTCCCATCCAGAAGATTAAAAAAAAAATTGCTCAATTTCCATTGCCTCATTTTTATTCACCAGTTGTTAACAAATTTGCATTTCTTTCATTCTTCATCAAAAAACTATACAGCTCTACAAATGCATGTGTTGGGACAAACAACCTCACTTCCCAAAGCTTCGATCTACAGAGGGTTCGTTGCTTCGTGTTAATTTTATAGAGCCACTAGAAGCAACAATCTCACAAAATGTAGGAATCATCTGCTGCGACCGGTTGGGGTGAGAGAAAGAAGACAGGATAAAGACATGCTGTGGAAGAGAGACAGAGGTTAATAACAGATATAATTCAATGCAGAGAGGTCTGTTAATACATAGTGAGTGAAGAAGAAACACCCAGTGCATCATGGGAATCCCCCGGCAGCCTACGTCTATTGCAGCATAACTAAGGGAGGATTCAGGGTCACCTGGTCCAGCCCTAACTATATGCTTTAGCAAAAAGGAAAGTTTGAAGCCTAATCTTGAAAGTAGAGATAGTGTCTGTCTCCTGAATCCAAACTGGAAGCTGGTTCCACAGAAGAGGGGCCTGAAAACTGAAGGCTCTGCCTCCCATTCTACTTTTAAATACTCTAGGAACAACAAGTAGGCCTGCAGAGCAAGAGCGAAGTGCTCTAATAGGGTGATATGGTACTACAAGGTCATTAAGATAAGATGGGGCCTGATTATTTAAGACCTTGTATGTGAGGAGCAGGATTTTGAATTCTGGATTTAACAGGAAGCCAAAACAGGAGAAATCTGCTCTCTCTTTCTAGTCCCTGTCAGGACTCTTGCTGCAGCATTTTGGATTAGCTGAAGGCTTTTCAGGGAGTTTTTAGGACTTCCTGATAAAATAAAATGACATGTCGATTACACCAATCATGTTTTCCGTATTATTGTGGAGTCTGTACCTTACAATACCAACCTTTTTTGCGCCACAAACCGGTTTTAATGTCAGACAATATTTTCACGGGCCGGTCTCTAAGGTGTCGCGGATAAATACAACAAAATAAAATGATACGACCACGACAAAAACTGTGGTATTTTGTAATTATAATAATAAACGTGAATTCACTGTGTAATTGTGTAACTTTATTAGCAGTGGCCTTGTGAAATGCGCCAACAATAACATCCTCCTCTCTGCCATTAATGCCCTCTGGTCGCTATGGTAACGTGTAAACATTTCTTTCAAAATAAGACACAGAACTACAACACGGGAAAAGACCCAGGAAACCGAGTTAACGATAAAAACCCTGAAAACCATAAATGTCAGACCTGAGCCTGTAGTTCTCGTGGCCCGGCAGCAAACGATCCACGGACCGGTCTGGGGCCCGGCGGTTGGGGACCACTGCGTTACAATATAAAGCACCTCCAGTCAGCTGTTGAGATTTGGCACTTTACAAGTAAAACTGAATTAAATTGAACTTATTTAGGAAAATTTGGCTTTATCATTAAATCCGAAAGATTAATCTTGTTAACTCGGACATTATTAATCTAAACCACAATCGTTCCCAAAGCAAGTGTCGGTGGCTGAACTGAACTAAATATTTTAGGTACTTAGACACCACCAAAAGGTGAATGACACCAAAGGTTGACAGCAAGTGAAATAAGAAAGAAGTGAAACTGTAATACCAAAAGTTCCAAAATCGGAGCTGAATCACGGCCTCATTGTTGACAAACCTGTGCCTCACTTCCTGCTCCCTTTAATACACTTACAGTTACTTTTGTCAGACCAAACCACGCTGCGTCCTACACCCCAGGTCAGGTTGAGAAGGTCAGGAAGGTCCTTTGGGCATGCTTAGAATTCCCTTTTCTATGTTTGTGATCTTGAACGATGATTTAGCTGGAATTTTGAGTGATTGTGCATGATATTAAGAGGGACAATTTTCAGCAATATAATCCTTCAATTAATTAAAATCTATTGCATTTCTTACAGACAATTGTTTCACATTATGATGACTGATCATAAGAACTGTCTGTACTGACTGTAAAATAGGCAGAAAAGGAAGAGAGCTAAGAATTTGCAGGGGCAATGAAAGCAATTGAGAACTGAAAAAGACAACAAGTGATAACTTAAATCAGGTGGAACTTTGGTTCTTCAGGGTGACATCGCTTTTAGAGCAGGTCTCATATTGCATACAGTGACATAAGTACACCGCTATGGAAATGTGTGATAGGTCTGGTTTGATCACAAAATGTGAGAATTTCTGTCTAACGTCAATGGCAATGAACATTTTAAATGTGCAACAATGGCATGTTGACCATTCTGAAATTCTAATTTAAGGTCTGGTCTGTATTGAATTGAACTGAAAATGCATTTGGCCCACTTCCTGATACTGACCATGGTTGGCCTAGGCACACAGGAAATAAAGTGGGGTCTGGTTCTGTGTATGGAATGCTAAAAAGCTAAAAAGCGTAGCTGTATGAAAATAGAGGGAGATTTATCATTTTGCTCTGACGATTTCTGGGTTCCACTTCACTGTCCTCTATGAGCTCAGTGGGCAATGGAGCATCTAGTGATCCATGGGACAGAGTGTGGGCCATGGAGATCAGCTAGCCTCAGCCCACTTAAATCACTTCCAAAGATCACTTCCCTCTGCCAATCAGCATATAAATTGCCCCGATAACAATAGCCAAACCAAATAACTTGAATTGGAATCACGAAATGAAACATTCCAGTAAAGATGGGAGTTTAATCAGATGCTACTATGGAACTCTTTCCACCTGGACAAAACTGAAATGTGAATATTTGCTATCAGTCCTAAAATTAGATATTTGTGAATGCTAATTAATTTCTTTCTTCTTCATGGTGCATGCACACGGCTAGCTGTCAGTGTAATTACTGACTGTGTACTCAGTGGAGTGTAAGAAAACCCCAGAACATTTATACGTCCTTTTTTCCAGCCAGTTATTTATTCACAATAACTGTAGTTCAATGCATCATTTGTGGAATAATCTACAATAAATGATATCAGCTGCATTAAACAGTTATTTTGCCAGTATGGAGTGTGAATTCTGGGCTTTTAGAGACTGTTACATTGTTGCTGCATGTTTACTGAGTGGGGACTGTTGATTATCTGAAGATGTTTTTATTGAACATCTAAAGATGCATGAAGTTTCACAAACGCACAACAAAGCACAACATTCAACCAAAAACTGAAAATACTGCAAACGTATATATTGCTGAGAAAGTAAAGGGAACACATCAGATGTTGATGAATGAAGTATTTACACTGAAAATCTTACTGACATACACTGTGTAATTTGTTGAGAACAAAATGACATAAAGACCATCAGAAACCTAAATTATCAACACAAGGGCTCAATTAGAACAAAGCCAAAAGTTCAAATCTTAGATTTTTAAATTGTTCACTTAATTTTTGGAGCAGTATAAATCATATTATACTGTACAAGTGGCTGCAGTGCAGTCTAGTTGTTAATTATTCCTGTCATACTGATTCAACATTTTGACAGCATGAAAAACATCATAGTTTGTTTATCTTTGTGATGGCTGCACTTACAGCCACACAGTGGTAATACCACCATGTTAGTGTAGAGGCTTATAAGTAACATTGCATTCACATTTCTTTCTTTAAATATAGGAATTAATTTACAGGACAATAAATAACTGGTTTTGGTTTAGAGTTAATTCACATATCCACATAACACTGCATTCTAAAATAAGTGCGCACATTTTAGTTTACACTGTTTTGTATGATTAATCTTTTGTTTTCTGAGTTACCTTAGTTGCAGCTGTTCCAGTCCCTTGATTAAGGAGCCAAGAGGTGGAAAAGGGGCGGAGCGAGGTTTAAAGGAAGACTGCAAATTGGTTCATGCCATAACTCGGGACCATGGGGGGGGAATTGGAGTTCATTATGTTTGGTTTAGTTAGGTTTTGTGTTTTACCCCTTCTCCTGTTTTTGTGGGCTGATCAGCCACTATTTAAGTTTCCCCTTTGTCTCCTTACATTAAGTCAGTTTGTTTGAGTTATCAGTAGTGTTGTCAACTTTGAGTAGAGTTTTGTTAGTTTGACCTCTTTTATGGGCCCAAGAGTTTGATTCTTTTGCATGATTTAACCAATTATGTTTTTTGGGTTAAATAAAAAATAATTTTTTTGGACTTTAACCTGTGCCTAAGTTTCCTTCACTGCTCGGTCCATCACAATCTTTCACATCTAAATATGAATTCAGAGGAGCGAAAGGTTGGATAACAGGATACCATTTATATACAAGACTGCAAAAATACTGACATCATGCAAGTTTTAACATGTAAAATGAGAAAGTCACAGCTTGAGTTTGATAAAACATTAGTGTGACTGCTACATGCTACATACATACAGCTACATACATACTGGAAGTTATTTAGAGTAACATGACACCCATAGGAAGTGAATGACATTCCATGACTTCAAGGTAATAAGTCATTAGCTGATGGTTCAAAAGCCAGAACCTTCCCTCTCTCATCACATATGGATTTTGAAACTAAGACGGCGATGATGAAATTGCTCATCTTGATGCTTCAGAATAATAATACTCATACTGATAATATGTTTATTAATATTAATGTGGCTTCAAGCCTCTTATTCCATCGTATACATCCCAACCAAGTGCCAAACTCTTATCCAAGCCCATTTCTAGCCTTAAACAGGCCTTTGAAGGAATGTAAATTAATCACTCCAAGTTGTCGTTTTTTAATCTCTTCAATCCTGCAAAGCTATAGACCACTACACCCCACACACACACACACACACACACACACACACACACACACACACACACACACACACACAGTGTATCCTTATAGCTGTCCTTTAACTTAATGTAGACAAATTCTGTAAACTGTCTAAAAATGATAACTAATGACTTTCTGGACAGGCTCTGCACTCAGTATCATTAAACAGCAGTACACTACATACAAGCCAACATGATCGTTCTACTTCAGCTGACAGTGTCTGTGTTTTCATTTTCGACTAATAGAGAGAAAAATAAAAACAGAACCTCCAAATTCGTTTTCAGATGAATTAAAATTGAGTGCAACACCCCACTGATATTTATAATTGTAAACTTGGACCTTTTCTCGTAGCATGTCATTGTGGTTACTCTGTTTATCGAGATGAGGACATTTTTTAATGTAGCTTGTTCAAATCTATGCTTAGGAAGCAAAGAAACAGAAGCTTGAGAAGGCTAAATTATGTCAGCTAATAAACTCACTGAGCAAATTTATTTAATGTTATTTATATAGCAACAAGAGAAATCATGTCTTATATTAACCTGTGCTTGTGTATTCCATTGTTTTGATGTATATAAATCAAACAATACTGTGATCAAAGGCCTCAAATAATGATATCCTATCAAAACATAGAGTTTCATAGTGAAATATGTCAAATTGCAAACATGAATTCCTTTACATGGCCATACATGAGAGCATTAAAAATTAAGACAAGAAGAAAAAAAACTCTGATTCGCTCACAGAGCGTAGGTGGGAGAGGGGGAGGATGTAGCCACCTGGCCGAGCATGCAGGAATTAGCCTCCTGCTGTGAAAATGCCCCCCTGCTTCAAACACTGCCATGTTGATTGTCATGGAAATCAGGTGCCTATGTGTTTATGTGTGTAGATGAACATCTGTCCAACAGCTTGGCAAAATTTTTGTAAATGCCTTTGTAGTCTGTGCTGAGGCACATAATATTCTATTTAATGTTTCCTTGATTGAAACAAATTCTGAAACTGAATTTTCACATCATTTTTCAGGCTTTTATGAGCTGAGTTCACTGGTCAGTTGTGATAATGAATGGCTCTGTTTCCTATTAATTTTGTTTTTTTTTTACAAATAAAGGTGATTCCCTAGTATATTTGCCCCGGGATTACATTTGTTTGTGAAATATTACAAATGTCTTTGTAATGAATGTTTTTCACCCCAAATTACTCTTCTAACTCAGGAAGAGGAGCTTCAAGTTTACACTGTGAAAATATCTATTGTTACAAAATCATGAACCTTTCTAAAACTAACCAAACTTGTTCAGTATATTAATGATCAAGGAACTGACCTCCCAGCCCATTGTTCAATCAGTGGTGCTGGTTTCAGTCATTATGCAATTGTCCTGTTTATAAGGTTGGGAACCTGCAGTCAGCTGAGACTGAAGAAGTCACCTGGATGAATGACGAAACATTTCTCCCACTGAAAATGTCCAGATGAACAGAATCAACTTTTTGGGAAAAGGTTGAGAAACACTGGCTTAAAGGTCACGGGCTCAGTGACCCGTGAAAGAAAATGAGCTGTGCAGTTCACATATCCTTTCCTGTATAGTACTTCAAAGTTGAAGGGCTACAGTGCAAGGAACCACCTAGTGACTAGGGGTGGGTGATATAAACGATATACGATAGAAACGATATAAATTTGCCCAACGATAGAGATTTTGACTATACCGCTCTATCGCGATAGCACATGTTGATGATGTCATCAAGCTGCGCCTGTTTTGGTCGAAAGCATCGCAGCGGCTACAACCATTATCATCTGCAAATTATGCTGAGAGTCATAGCAAAGAGATGAAGCACTTTTGAAATATGGGGAAAGCCAAAAACTGTGCTTCCTCCACTTCCGTAACATTGATTCATTAATGTTGAATTCTCTGGCAGCTGCTCTATTCCCATGTTGTTGCAGTATATTAATGACTAACCTCCAGTGTTGGGACTAACGCGTTATTAAGTAACGCGTTACAGTAACTACGTTATTATTGTGGTAACGAGCACAGTAACTAGTTATTATGCCAAAACCGGGAACGCGTTACTCGTTACTGGGATTTAGATAGGCTCGTTATTCGTTACTTCGTGTGGTGGCTATCGCAGAGCTTCCACAGATTCAATAACATTAGCAAGTGGTGGAGGCAGCAGGTGGATGAAGGAAAAGGGAGGCAGGAGGAGAGACCCGAAGCGGCCGCTGGTCCGAGAGTGTCAGTTGAACTGAACTTCAGGTAAGAAGTTATAACCTGCAGTCTATCTGGGTCAGATATGAACCAAGTTTAGTTGGAGTTTATTTTCGTTGTGCTGACTTTTTCGTATTGCGTGCTAGCTAGCATGACGGAGTTTCTATACAGCTGGGTGGGTGCTACGTTACTGATGTTGAACTTTATTTTGTTCATACGGTTAGTTAGTAGAGTTGCCAACCGTCCCGTAAAAAAATGGAATCGTCTCGTATTCAGAGAAAATATTACGCGTTTCTTATTGAGGTGAAAAGGAACAGTTTGTCCCGGACTTCAGCTACAATGAAAAAGACACAAAACTGGATTTATTCTGTGTTTACGCTGCACAGCTGCCTCTTCTTCTCTTATCCTCTCACCCTCCCTCTCCTGTTTCTACTTCAATCATGAAAACTGATCAATGATCAGCTGATCGGCTCTCTTGTTTGTTTATCGCCCACTTTGCGCCGAAAGAGGAAACCAGCGAATGTCGTGCTAAACAACAGCAGCACGTTCAAGCTTGATCAGCTGTTGTTAGAATTTATTTAATATTAATTTCTAGTATCAGCTGATGTTTGCTGGAGCCACAGCTGTAAAGCTGCTGGTCATGATGTCAGTTTGGATATGTGGTGAGAGGGAAACATGAAGATGAAACCAGGAGATGTCCTTACTGAATCATCAGAGCTGAACAGATGATGGAGAAACAGGTTTACCTTTTAGGTGACATGAATGAGTTGAAGGGAAGTTATGAACTGTTTCTGAGAGACAAATAACACCAGGATCCTTTTCTAAGTAGCTGACAGCTGGTAACTGTGCAGGGGCGGGTCTAGCAAAGTGTTGCCAGGGGTCCATGTAGGGCATTAAAAGGGGAAGGGGGGCACAAGGAAATACTTTCTTATTCTCATTTAAAATGTCTCACTTTTAAAAAAATAATTATCTGAGTCTTACAACAAACGATTGATAGATTGATGCATATATACCATCAGAACAGTGTACATCACTGTCACAACAGCGTTTGTTTTCATTCAAAGGCTTTATGATTTTTCCTATAATGGTGGGCCGGTCAGTCAAAATGCCCGGGACGATTTTTTTGTCCCAGTCCAGCCCTGTATGCAGCTCATCTGCAGTCTGGTGTTACCTACATCTTCCTATTCAGAAGGAAGAATTTCCGAATTCTGAGTACAATCGAAACCACGACTGCGGTTTTTGTGTTGGATGTAAAAAGCGAGGATAGAATGGCTAGGATAAAATCAGGCGTGGGATTTCTCTCGTGGAAATGTGCACATAATTTTTTCCTTTCTATTGGTAGGTGACACAGTGCACTTGTGGCAAGTAAGCAAGCTAGAAGACTGGCAATCTTGCTGGGTATCCAGTTACGGAAGCAACACATTAACAAGAGAATTCTGAGTTAAACCAAAGTTACTTTCCCTAGTAACTAGTTACTCTGAAAGTAACGAGTAACTTGAAGTAACTGAGTTACTTTTGATAGAAGTAACTAGTAATGTAACTAAGTTACTAATTTAAAGTAACTTACCCAACACTGCTAACCTCGTATTGTGGATGAATAATCTCAGTTGTTCTCCTGACTGAAGTTTGGCCGGTGTACAGCATCCTGCTATGCGATTGCATTTGTTCATACAGAATCCCTCACGTTAACTTTTATCGAGTGGAAAAAAAGTTGGCGTTCATCCTCCAGCTTCACTGTGCTAATGTTATGCTAACATAGCTGTGTCGCTAGCAATCACGTAGCACAACATTATATACCAGGTAGTCCAACTTCAGTAACCCTGCAAACACCACTGCTGTTTAGTTTTCTTTCTTCATTTATGTCGGAAGTGGTAGCAGAGCTGTACGTTTTAATTAGTTTCAAAACTCTCTCAGTCATAACATGGTATGAAATGTTTAGGTGGAAACTAGCGAGCTAACTTCCTGTTAAATTCTAACTCCGTTAAATTTAATAAATTCTGTTTTCATGGATGCATGGATGTAAAACTTAATTGTTACACCTGCTAAAGCAGCAACGCTGATGATTTTATTAAAAATGAAAGAATTTAGACCGTTTTTAACTCTCAGTGTTCATTTGACTTTGGGACCTGAAGCTTTGGACCCAGTTTACTCCGTGAAGCTCCTCACTACGGCAGCCGTAATGCTCTGACAATCCATCAAGCAGTGTGGCTTACCAAAGTTGTACTAAAACATTTTTTAACAGATTTCTGCACGCCAAAGTTGGTTCGAGATCAGTAAGCACAACCAGAATTCATACATAAGGCACACTCTCGATTTTTGAGAAAATTAAAGGATCTTAAGTGTGCCTTATAGTGTGGAAAATACATTATACAGAAGAAAAGAATATCTCACGATATATTTCGTTACCGCACATGCTTCAAAGTATATCGCGATATGAATTTTAGGCCATATTGCCCAGCCCTACTAGTGACTCATGAGTTTGTGTCCTTCATGTTCTGCAGCCAGGACAGTGTTTCAGTGAATCCAGTGCCCACTTCATAGCCAGACACTCCTTTTCAATCACTGAATACTTTAACTCGTGCTTGAGAAGCTTCCTACTGATGTGGCCACAGGCTGGAGGTTACCTGGCTCTCCCTGCAGCAAAACCACTCCAATGCAAACTTCAGAGGTGTCCATTTGGACTATGAAAGCCTGGTTAAATGCAGGGCTCCTCAGAAGGGGCTCATTGCAAAGTTAGTCCTTCAAACTCTGAAAAGCAGTTATCACTGTAAAATTTTTTTTAGATTTTATGGTAAAACGCTGGCAGCTCTGGTTGCCAGAAATCTACCGTAAAATTACGGGTGAAACATTTTCTTCTTTAACGGTAAGAAGGTATTGTTATTGTTGATTTTACGGTTAAAAATAGTGCTAGGGTCAATATTTTACCATAGAAGAAAATGTTTTTCCCTAAAATTAACATGAAAATAACATATAAAATA
>NW_005187712.1:377688-384561 GCF_000239375.1 Pundamilia nyererei
AACGCCTTCCGGTCCGAGGCAGAGCAGTTCCCGTACCAGACTGTTATACAGTTGGTCAGGATGCTCTCGATGGTGCAGCGATAGAAGTTCACCAGGATGTCCGAGGACAGGTGGTTCTTCCTCAGAGTCCTCAAGAAGAAGAGGCGCTGGTGAGCCTTCTTGACCAGCTTGGAGATACAGGTCACTGAAATTAGACCCATCCATACCAGGGTCTTCTGTATCTGATACACTGGCACCTTCATGTATGGTGGCACTTGTAGATGGACTCTCTGACTGAGTATCTTTGTTTAAACCACAAATCACATTTTCCAAACTTTTGTGTTTTCTAGACATATGGGAGGTAAATGTAGATTTTACAGAGAACACACTTTGGCATCCTCTCACTGGACAAGTTACATGCCGTCCCTCTTCTATGTGTTCCTTTAAGTGAGCAATCAAAGCTTTAGTTCCCTCACAAAGTGAGACAGTGCAATTCAAACCCATTAAGGTAGCATTCTGAGAAACAGTTGCGGTACCAGTGTGGTGGCGGTAGAAGTGAGACTTTAAAGCAGCATATCCAGAAAAAACCTGCTTACAACTTACTTCAACACATTTAAAAATACACCGATGATTACGATGCAGCAAAACATAAGCTTTCACGGACTGAACCGATTCTCCACATATGCTGCAAAAACATAGTCAATATGACACAGCTGCGAGGCTAACTTAAAGCTTCAGCCGGATGTCAAACAAGGCGGGAAAATCCAAGCCGCATTTAGACAAAGCATTCAAATATAGCTATACTAATTAGACGGTTTCCAGTGTTAATACGCCAGTCTCCAGAACACGTCTCAAAACGCGCACTGCTGGTTTTGCAAGGCTCTTTTCAGCTTGATGTAGCTAGCGCCAATGCTAGAAATGAGCTAAAGCTAACGTAAATTTATCATTTGTGCCTTCACTGCCTGCAACACAATGCTGTCGATAAATAAACCAAGTTGGATTATTTTCTTACCGTAGTAACTGAAGACGAGCTGTGGCAGATGTTAAATTTAAAAAATGAGAAACAAGTCCACGAAAATGAAGATAGCGTGCTGCCGTAGTCCAAAGCAAAACTTGTGTGGAGCTGTACTGACATTGTCTGCGATGGAGCCTGATGCAGTGCGCTGATTGGCCAGTTTGAAATCAGGCACCTTGATGTGAAACGGTGCTCTAAACGTCAGGGGAAAACGCCTAGTTTTGGGAGGAGGTGCTTTTAAAATCTTTTTTCTTCATACGATAATTGACTATGAATAAATAGAACAGACAACAGATTATTATTTTAACACTTTGGGGATTATATGAATTCACTCAATAATATAGTATGTCTATCCTTAGCTGTAGGTCTCTCAAGTTGTTGTTAGCTTTTACATTTCTACATTTCTAGCATAAAGATCTTGGGACATATGTACCTGTTATATTACAATTTGAGAAAGAATATGCTGCATTAAATGTGCTATGAATCAAGAATGGATTTAATATAAAGTGCTGTGGGCTTCTTGAAAACCGCTATCTAATCCATTATTATTATTATGTGAAATTAATGCAAAAATCAAAGTCATATTACAACATGTATCCATTACCAGCACAACCATGCTTACATTCAGCAATTAAAACCTGTATTTTTTTCAATAAATAAATGTAAAAACAATTGTGTTTGCCTGTTCTAAACTTTATTGGAATCTTCTGTTAAAAAAACTATGCAAGAGTGATTTACAGTAGGTTTATGTATTTTTTTCAGAGAAAAAATGTACATATTACGGTTTTTCCACATTGCTGTTTTTACGGCAATTTCACATCAACAGTTTTAAACTGTTTTATAGTTAACAGGTTTTTCCTGTCGTATATTTACTGTCTTTCACTGTTAAATATACGGATCTCTTTTACAGTGTAAGGTGGGCGGTAACCCGCCAGCCCCAAAACCCATCTCAGCTCCTTTTTGGTCTTGGGGCATGGGCAGGATGCAATCACTGCTATTTTGTCCGCTTGTGGACGCACCTGCCCATCCCCCAAGTACCTCCCTCTGTCCAAGTGCACACTTCTTTGGGTTGGCCGTGAGCCCCACCTGCTTCAGGGAATCCAGGACCGCGGCCACCCGCCCTGGTGTCCCTATCGATGATCACATGATCCAAGTCGGCGACAGCATATGCAGCGTGCGGCCGTAGCACCCGGTCCATGAAGCACTGGAAAGTGGCTGGGGCTCCAAACAAGCTGAATGGAAGTGTAACAAACTGGTACAAACTGTATGGAGTGGAGAAGGCCGTTTTTTGGAATCTGCCAGTAGCCCTTGGTGAAATCCAGTGTCGTGAAAAAATGGGCCGTATAGACCCACCTTTCTTCACTACAAGTACTATGAGGCTACACCAGGTGCTGTGTGACTCTTCTATCACTCCCATTTTTAGTATTTCAGCCAATTCCCTTTGAAAAATTTGCCTGTTATGTTTGGGAAGCCTGTGGGGCCGTGAACACACCGTCACGCCAGGCTGCGTTTCAAAATGGTGCTCGATGAGAGGCCAGGACAGTCCTGTTGCAACACGGCAACATCTGCTCTCTGGGCCTGTCTGAGATGGTCATCACAATGGAGGGAGGTGGGAATGGTGGAATTTGGCACCTCCGGCCCCAACTCATCTCTCTCTTTAAACAGGCTCACCAGAGAAGTGGTTCCAGCCTCTCTCCATGCTTTCAGGAGGTTGAGGTGCTATATCTGCGTGGCCCCTCCCCTGTCCGACCGTACAACCTCATAGTTGACGTCCCCCACACGCCGTATGACCACGAAGGGCCCTTGCCACCTGACAAGTAATTTAGAGTTAGAAGAAGGGCACAAGCACTTTGTCTCCCAGTAAAAATTGCCTGAGTCTAACCCCTCTGTTATACAGGAGTTGCTGACGCTGCTAAGGGGTCTAACCAGCAATCCCAATTGCGTTCATCTTCGTGAATGAACTTACGAATCATGGACTTTAAAGTCTTATTCAGCCACTCCACCAGCCCATCAGTCTGAGGGTGGTAGGTGCTGGTCGAAACAGATTTAATCCCCAAATTTATGCAGTTCTTTCAGTGTGCGAGCCTTGAATGGTGTGCCCTGGTCAATCAGTATGTCTTTCGGATGCCAACTCGAGAGATGACCTGAAACGGCGCCATACTCTTTACAGAAATGGTGTGCACTGCTTCCGGGTATCACATTGCATAATCCACCAGAGTTAATAAAAGCAATAGCCACGTGCACTCTGGTGAAATGGCTCGATGAGGTCCATGCCAATGTACTCAAAGGGGCTGGACTCTGTCTCAGACTAGATTTGCCCTTGGTGAGAGGTGGCGGGCTGGGGTGGTATCCCTTTGGCTTGTTGCCTGTAGGTTGGGGTTTCTCCCAGTGGATGAGGGAGTTTGTTCCCTGCACCTTCTGGTTGAGGAGCGGGTCCTGAATGTCATTTGCGCTTGTGAGCCGAATGACGGTTCAGAGTACCCAGCCTTCTTGGAGTCCCTGGGCGGGGTGCTGGAGGGTGCTCTACTTGAATACTCTTTTGTCCTACTGGGAGACTTCAAGGCTCATGTAGGCAACCACAGTGAGATCTGGAGGGGTGTGACTGGGAGGAATGCCTCTCAGATCTTAATCCGAGTGGTGTTTTGTTGTTGGACTTCTGTGCAAACCACAGTTTGTCCTTATCGAACACCATGTTTGAACATAAGGGTGTCCATAAGTGCACGTGGCACCAGGATGCCCTAGGCCCCAGGTTTATTTTGTAACCGCTCTATCAATTTATGTGACTTTGTGGCTGAGTTGCTGTCATTCCCAGTGACTTTTACTTTGTTATAATACCACAGACCGTGGAATATTTAGTGGAGAGCATCCCTGAAATGGTGAGTGAATTCACTGAAATTCATTGGGAATCACTGACCTCCTGAGAGCAATCTATTCTGTCAAAACTCTTTCAAAAATGTTTGTAAAAGCAAACAGGTACTCGATTACACCTTTGGCCATGGAAGTAAAACAGTACATATACATAGTTCTATACTGATATTTGGTTGTCTATTAGGAAGTTGCGCATGCTTTTGGCATCTGGTTGGTGTAATACTGTGGGGTATTTACAAAATAAACAAAATTTGAGTAAATGATTAGAATATGCCACATGCAGCAGTAATATAGAAGCAAAAGCAGCTGTTTTAGCTTTAGTCAGGCGGTCATGCACCACTGTACATGCGGTAGATGACAGTGACTATTTTAAACATCAGTGTTAGTCCTCTACAGCAGCGTGCTGTCCTCATACTTTGCTAACCTCTGACTTTCTGAGTTTAAACATCCTAATAAGTAGAGGCAGCCTGCTGCTTCACCACACGCATCACAAATATCAAACCTAGACTTTCCACATCAGATGGCATACTCTGAACAGAACAGCAAGTGAAATCTAACATGACACACATGCAGACATGAATTCACACACACCCAGTAACAGGCAATCTGACCTCTTGTTACAACCGTCGCTTGCTTGTTGGAAATTAGAGTGTGGACAGCAGGCTAATGATCAATAGACAGGCCCTCTGGAGAGCCCCCACTGGGGCTCATTATAAGCTACATGTGGTCATACTGGCACACACACAAACACACATACATCCCCAGAGAGATCTGATAATCAAACACTGGACCAACGCACATGGTCCTCCCACAGCGACCTGAAGACAGCGAGGAAGGGGGAGACGGCCGAGGCATTTACAAATATGCATTTCTGGATTTAAACACCAAGAGAAAGTAAATACTGTCAATGCTTCGTTGCTGATTAAAGTTCACACAATGGGCACCAAAGTCTTATTACAGACCTGCGTAGACATGCATGTTATACAGAGGTCACATGTATGCATGGGAAAAATCAACGAAAGACCCAGACAGACTTTTAATTCATTTGAAAGTCTGATGCTTAGCCTCGTCCTCCCCAGCTGTAAAACTCAGAAACCAGTCTTACTTGTTATTATCTATCGTCCACCTGTGCCTTACACAGAGTTTCTCTCTGATTTCTCAGACTTTTTATCTGATTTAGTTCTCAGCTCAGGTAAAATAATTATTGTGGGTGATTTTAACATCCATGTAGATGCTATTTCTTTTCCATATGGGCAGTGTAATGGCTATCTTTGTTTCTTCTTGGAGTTCTCTATTTCTCTTATATCTAAGAGTCTGGATGGACAAGAGGCTGTTTTACGCGTCGGTTTATGCAACAACGACGGTAAAACCATCGTGTCGCTCCGCCATTCGCTTGTTTTATTTGTCACAAACCTTTCACAACAAAAGCACCATATCCTTTTCAGGCTTTTCAAAAATAAAACATGTAATAACTATAAATGGCGCTAACAGGCAGTGTTTATAGAAGCAGTCACTTTGTGAAAGCCTATGTGCTTGATTTTATACACATGGTAATATAGTAATATAGTAAATAATGTAGTGTACATACACATACGCACCTTTCCTAATACTTGTTTAAATTTCCTTTAGCAAGTTGTACCTAAACTAGATTCTTTTGGTAGCCATGAACAATCTTCATGCATAATTTTGGCAGGATGTGTGACCACTCCTCTTAGCAGCATTGGGAGAGTTCATTTAAATTGTTGGTTTCCTGCTATGGACCCAGCTTTTAAGTATTATCCAAAAATTTTCAATAGGGTTCAATAGGATGTACCAGTACAACTGACCAAAAACAGCACTACAGCATGATACCACCATACTATGCTTGTCAAATAGCTTAAGCTTTGCTCTGTCTGACCTTAACTATCTTCTCCTGGGCAGCTGCAAATTTCACTTGAGTTTGAAGTTGTTGATCTTGGTTCCCTGTTAGTCCACGACAATGTAAAACTTACTTCATTGTGGACATTATCTTGGTGTTTTCCATTAGTACCTACATAGTACTGAGTACCAGGTACTTTTTTAGCACCTGCTTGCCCGGGGTTCCAAGCGCAGGTACTAAATTGGGATGTCGTCATGCCACGGATTGGCTGGTCAGCAGCACACTCGATGGAGTCATGAGAGTGTCTCGTTCATGAAAATTATAAACAACATTTTTGAAAAAAACAATGCTGTGTTCCCCGAGTCTGACGAACAGCCACTGACCGAGGAGCAGGTATATTCTTGCTTCAATTTCCACCTTTTTTTTGTAGCGTTTGTGTTGCATATTAATAAGGCTGTGGCATGTTCGGACGTGCTGCTATGATGACAATGATACCGGATTGTAGTGGAAACCAGTTGATCCAAGTTGAGTCATGGAGAGTCAGTACTGATGGAAAAGAGGTTTATGTGCTGCACTGAATGGCAGCAGGTGTGAGTAGCTCATGAGAACGCGTGCAGCTTTTGAATGCGTTTTTGAGCGTTATGAATCACACAACTGTTGGGAAAAGAAGCCTTAACAGATGTCAGATGGTGGAAGAAGAAAAGAGAGAACTGACTAAGAATAACTGTGTGGAGAGTAACTAACTTTTTCCTTGATGTTTCTGAAATGAAGAATCTTTAGAGGAATAATGACCTTGAACTTTATACAAAGTGTATCTCAGTTATCACGGCCACTTGCTGAGCTATTCCTCGCCACAGTTTTATTGTGGAAGTCAAGACAGACTAACTAACACACACCGGCTCACTCCTTGGCGGCCGCTTATCGGGGCCTGGAGCCTGGAGCCTGGGGCTCGCTCGGGCCACTCCGGAGGTGGGGTGCCCCCGGCCTCTCGGCCTGGGGCTCGGTCACTCAGGCACAGCTGGCTGCCGGCGGAGCTCAAGGGCGCTTCACTGCAACTTCCCCTGGCTTCTGCTCCGCGGCTGCTGAGTGAGCCCTCATCTGGGACTATCCTCAACTCTTTCTGGGACAGTGGCGCGGCTGCCCCTCTGTTGGC
>NW_005187712.1:385123-386836 GCF_000239375.1 Pundamilia nyererei
GGCTGGGATGGTCAATTTGGTAAAGTAAATCCGTTGGGCATCTTTCTTTGCCTTTAGACAACAATTCTGATGCAAAAGAGCCAAACGGGACAGGCAAAAAATAAATAAATAAATAAAAAAGACAGACTAACTGTAAGTGCTGAATTGGGAGTTTGATCAACTTTGTCTCCAAAACATTGTGCAAATACTTATTGTTTGTTTGACCCTTTGCATTTCTCATCTGTGGTTAACAGTCTCTTTCTTTATAGAGTATAAGTCTGAATACACACATTAAACTGCCTGGATGACGAGTCAGTCCTGAAAGACACACCTCTAGCCATCACCTTGCTCTCTGTGTCAGCTATCATCACACACACACACACACACACACACACACACACACACACACACACATCAGAAATCCCTATTTAGTCAGGACTGGGGATTAGAGTTGGCCTTTGTGGATCTGACATTCACCAGTTGGACTTAATTAGCAGTGCTGAACCTGCTGCTGACCTTTTGTCATGTGAGCTGTCATTGAAAACCTTTCTGTTGACTTGAATGGGGAATGCTATTTGTAATGTAATCAGAGATCATCCATTTCAGGCGGTTGCACAAAGGGAAGTATTGTCTTCTCACTGTGTGGAGAAAGTAGGGTTATCAAGGTAGTAGTAGTATTTAAGACTCCATAATGAGCAGTCCCAGCAGTAATAGCAAATTAGTCATTTCTTGAAATTGTTATTGATTTTCAGCTGATTTTTCCAATTATGAGTTAGATTTAACAAAATACATGTTTATGATTTCATTTGAAGGGTTTTACAAATTGTTTAGACAATTTCCTTACATATAGCAAAGTGGACTCAAAATGCAGACTCAACACACGGAGGCTGGAGAGCAATGTGGATCATTTTTTATTTACAAAGACGTGATTAAAACAACTATTCAATAGTGAAAGGTGCAGGTAGCTACATACAGTGACGTGAGTGAAGGGGCTATCTATTAGGGGTGCAACGATACTCGTATCGATATAGAACCGTTCGATACAGTGCTTTCGGTTCGGTACGCATATGTATGAACAATACAAAATTTGCATTTATTTTATCAACTTTCCTTCTGACGATGCTGTCTGTGTTGAGCGCTCAGTGGATCTGCGCTCGACAGTGCAGCCTAGGCGGAGTAGTTGAACGCAGATTCACTGAGCGCAGGGCAAGCTAGCGAGACAGAAGCTAAGCTCGTTGCAACATGGCAAACTGAACCTCCCCCACCCTCAATCAGATCTGGCGTTTGGAACTATTTTGGTTTTTATGTGAAGTATGACCCTGAAGGTAAGCGAGTCATGGACTAAAGTAAAACAGTATGTTGGATGTGCCACGCAATGCTCAATTACATGGGTGGGAACTAGTGTGTTAGCACAGTTAGCTCGTTAATGTGTTGGCCGTCCAGCCCCACGCACGGGGCGATCCGCGGTAGCTCGTTAACGGAGATTTGCCGTGTTGTGGCGTTAAGGTTATTTCAACGAGATTAACCTGAAAGCACTAGTGGAAACACAACGAATATGACTGCACATTTACGCCGACATCATCCTAGTGCAAAGACAAGTGGAAGCAGACAAAAACAACAAGCAGGCATGCTACAAACTTTACCCGAGTCATTTAGACAGCTGTTAGCACAGGATTCTCCTTATGGGGACCTGATGTGTTTAATATGCTGCTGAGAATATAGCCCAGAAGAAGC
>NW_005187712.1:387776-396014 GCF_000239375.1 Pundamilia nyererei
CGTATTCTCGGAAAAGTAGTTGCAGGAGGTGAGCTGGCTTCAAAAAATGATGAACGCACAGAGATGTGGTGCAGAATGTGCCGTGAAAATTTAATAAATGACAAATTAAAACAGCATGAACAATTTTATTTTGTATCAAAAAAATATCGAACCGTGAATTTTGTGTATCGTTGCACCCCTACTATATATATAGTACAGGCAACAATATATACGGGCATGGAGAATCTAAAGCAGTGTAACCAGGAGCAGGCTATACAGAAGAACATGAGCTATGATCTATGGCTTTGAAACACAGGTGACGAGAGGGGAGTCCATAAACTTGGGAGGCATGAACATGACTGCTTGACAGGGTTCCGAGGGTCAGTGCATGGCACTGACGTGGTAGTGAGAACAACAAGCCAGAGCAGGATGTGTCCTGGGTCGGTGACCCAGCGCTTTGAGTTTATGATTATTATTTTCTAGTTCATCCTGATTTTGTTTTAGTTCTTGGGGTTTGGTTGTCGTGTTTATGTTCCCTACCTGTGTCTCCCTCTGTGCTCTGTACGGGTCCCCGAGTTCTGTGTTGTAAAACAGTCTGTGTGTTTCCTGTTTTACTTAGTAGGTCTGTGTCTCGTTATGCCCATTAGTTCCAGCTGTGTCCCCTCCTGTGTGCCATTTCCGGATTACCTGGTGTGTGTGTTTATAGTTTGTGTCTGCCTGCTCTTCTCGTCACGTCGTCTGTGTTTCTCTGTGTATCTGCCGTGTATTTAATGTTATTCCGTGTTTCTCCGTGTCTCTCTGCTCCTCGCTCCATGTCCTCCTTTTGTAATTAGCTTTTCCAGTTTAGGTTTATGTTCAGTTCTGCCCACACCTTGGTTATTGTGCACTGTAAATAAAACCCACTTGCACCTCCGCCACTGTCTGCTTTTGGATCCTCCTTCCTCACCTCCACACGACTGCCGCCCCAGCCGTGACAGTATGTCCCCAGCCTCCTCCTTTCACTTAGTGGATTTGGGGTGTAACCCTCCATGCATGGTCAGGAGCTTCCTGGTCTTGATGTCAGTGGCTTCTGTCTTCTCTTTTGGCCAGTTTATTTTCCCAGCAGGGTACCTGATCACCTGCACGGCATAGGTGTTGATAGCCCTAGTTCAGTGGCTGGCTTGGCATTGAATTTTTTTTGTGTATCAAGAAAAATTATTAACACATTTGCAAGTCATGGTTTCACAGTAACTGACATTAGCTAAACTCAGTAAAGGTCCTTTCACATGAGATACGTCACGCACAGTGCTGCACCATTCATTTCTGTTGCATGTGTTACATAACAACTGTTTCCCACTGCTCTAAGCAAAGCGCAGCGCAAACACACCAGTGAGGAGTACTCTCTGTATCTGTGCGCATTCTGTGCATATCTGAGTTTGGTGAACTTTCTGACACAAGTTTGCACGCACATATAGAGACCTCCAGAGCCTTTAAGTCATTCCTTTCAAAGGCTTTCCTTGGGAGGAAAACAGTGTTGTGGAAACGACAAACTCTTCACTGGTACGGACAGTAACCACACTTCCTACTTTATGAATGTTAGATACATGTTGTTTTAAATTAAAAAACATAATACAAACTCTCGCAGAGGATAGAAAGTCACTGTAGATTATGTCATCATTCAGAAGCTTAGTAAATATCACTATAAATATAAGTTAGATGAGCCTGATAAAATCTATGAGTATCCTTTTAGTAATTATTTGAGTTTGATAAATTGAAATAAATGTCTAAAATGTTAACTTATGTGTTTGTGTTAAATTAAGGTATTTATTTACATTTATCTCAGACAAAAAATTCAGTATGTGGTTCACAGAATAACTTCTTTGCCTGTGCTTAATAGTTTTGTTTAAAATTGAACCAAAATATTTCAGAAATAGGTATCTATACTTATCAGTATCTTGTACTAAAATCATTAATTATCCAAATCAAAATTATTTATTGTCAGCAACTACAACTGCAAAGTGTAAGTAAAACACGATAACGTAGAGTAATTGACTACCATGAGCCTTTTTCATTGTTTTGTTCATTTTGTTTTTTAAATACTCTGAGCTTTTGTGTTTGCTCTCCTGGTTTGCCATTTATCCTTCAAGTATGTGAGGCTTTGAGCTAGAAGGGAAAAGGCTCTTGTCTTTTTAGTGCTTGTTTGTTTTTAGTTATTGCCATGTTTATGAAAATACATTTTTCATTTGGAAAAATGTTAACATGTGGTCATTTTTCATACATGTATTATGTATCGTTTGGCTCTCGGCGAAGGCAGTGGCACTTTTTCTCCTCTCCTCTCCCTTATCTTCCCTGCTTAGCCTCTTATGTCCTTGTCTTGTCTTGTGTTTTTACTTTTCCCTGCACTGAAAAAAAGGGATTGGCCAACTCTTGGATTTATGTAAGCATCTTCCGTGTATGTAACATAAGTGCCTCATGCTTTAAAGTTAAGTGTAACTATATAGTGTAGAAACTACATGATATGCAGAGAGGCTAGATTAAATTGTTCATATCATGTTCGAGTGAAGTAAGTCAATAACTTACTGCGACACCGCACGGGATTTCAGTCTCGCACGCTTTGGATCGTGGTTTCAGGAAGGCATCCATGTCAGTCAAGTCGAGCAGCCGCCTCTAAGTAAATTGGGTGGTTGTTGCATTAAAAAACTCTAACTTGTAATTCAAACACAATAATTTCATGTTTCTATGAATGTAGTTAAATCATGAAGAATCTGTACGAAATTCAACAACTTAATTTGTTCTTGTTGAGATGACATGATACAATCTAGTAAGAGTGGTTAGTTGCTGAACTCATGAAATTCACAAGATCGCACGAGATGTCAAACTGCAGGAAAATCACTGGAGTTATAGGAGGCAGACTACAACTACACACGCACCACATGTATGCTATTGCTATTTATTGTGGTTTAACCTGTCAAGGACAAAAACGTACAAAAGAATTCTGCATCAAGCCTTGAAATCATAGCTTTCCTACTTTTGTTAAGTTTGTATTGGTGGCATGGTGGTTAGTGCTGTTGCTTCACGTTAAGGTCCTGGGTTCAAATCTGCAATCTGGCTAGTTTGCACTGGGTTCTCTCTGGGTATTCTGGTTTCTTCCCACAGTTAAAAGTCAAGCAGTTTTTAGAGTTAGGTTAATTGGTGATTCTAAATTACCCGTGAATGTAAGTGCAAATGGTGGTTTGTGAGAGACTTGTGAGTTGTCCTGCCTTGTAACCTATCACTTCAGGGTTATTTCCCAGCCCCACTGCACCAGAATAAGGTTAGGAGGATGGTAGCTATTGTAGATCCAATCAATCTTTATGGTAACCAGACTCTAGACTTTGTTGAACATTATGTAATATGAAGACAACATGTGGTATTTAAGTGACCAAGTAGTATTGGGCTAAAAGTTATTGAATAGTGTTGAAATAAAATGACAAAATTGTGAAGGATTAAAATATTCCAAGAGCTCAACATACTTCATCTAAACATGTTTCAATCGTGTTTAATGAACACAAAATGCACATGTTTATTACATGTGAAAAAGTTGTGTTGATTTAACTCAATTGTTTAAGTTTGTTAAAGCAAAACATTTGTGTGCAACCAATGTCCACTATTGAATCAAGTAAATCCAACATGGCCTTTTTTTCAGTGTGGAACACTCTCTCACAGTCGTTCTCTAAAACCTAGAAGAGAATTATGGATTTGATCAACTGGTCTCTGAATGCTATTGACACCCTTTTTTCTCAACGAGAAGTCTGGGCTTGGGAGAGCCCAAGTGCCCTGGAGGGACTTTCCCTGTCGGATACACAATGGACGGGTGGCAGACATGGAGGATCGTGTGCCTGGCGGGACTGTCGATCGAAGATGCTGAAGATATCTATCTATTCGGAACCATGATAACAGGGTTCTTGCTGATCGGAGCTGGCTTGGCCCTGGCTTATCGAAGAATTAAGAAAGCGGAACCGGCTGTTCAAACCCCCACAAGGCTGCCCGCTGGGATTGAAACGATGGGACGAGGCACGAGTTCTCAGAATGGGCTCATTGAGAGCAGCATGGTTAAGATCTTGGAGAAGCTTACGGCTGCTGTGAATACTCAGAATAAGACCTCTGAGCATAAATTTCACTTCATTACTTAAATCACGCTGCTGTTATTGTGTATATATTTATTTATATTTCTTCATACATTCTTATATAGTTCTATGTTGTGTATTTTGTTGTACAGTTATTTTTTTTTCAACTTTAATTTATATATTTTATCTTATTCTTTCCCAGTTAAATTTACCCTTCATTCTAATTTGCGTTGTACAGTTATTTCCTTTTTAACCTTAATTTATATTTTATTCCTTCCTAGTAAAATTTACCCTTTTTAATTTTTCATATTTATTTCCCTTTTTAATTTTTCATATTTATTTCCTATCTTATTCATAGCCTTTTCCTTTTTTGTTTTCTTTATGTCACGAGCAGTTGTCCAAGCATTTCACTGCATATCGTACTGTGTATGACTGTGTACGTGACAAATAAAATTTGAATTTGAATTAGAATTTGAAATTGGATTACATCATGGAGAAGTTTACTCAGAATAACATCTCTGAGTGAAAGTTGGATCACATCTTGGAGAAGCTCACTGCAGTCGTGAGTTCTCAGAATCTGCTCTTTGAGCACAAGAATGACAAGACCACGGAGCGCAAGTCTGATAACATCATTGAGAAGCTCGCGGCTCTCCAACGGGAGATGGAGAGACCAGTGTTGGGGTGTTAAGAACAGCTTTGAAATTCTCAGGAGTTGTTCGCATAAAAGAAAAACCACCATTTTATTGCGGCTATCCCTTCGGCGCCAGCTGTGTGCTCAAGGCTGGAGCTGAACAACAACACCCTGATAACGACTGTGTTGAGTCTGTTCTTCCCATTCCATGCAAGGCCACCTGGGTTGGCTGGAAGACTGTTTACTTAGCCTAGCAGGACGAAGGACACTGTCTCAGCTGAACTCTGGACACGCACACACATACATACACACTGATATGCACACACTCATCCCCCCTCCCTTTCCAAACGCCTTCGATGCTTGTTCCCTCCTGGAGACACGGCGGGTCTGAGCCCGCGCTGGAATGGTAGCACTGGGCAGGATGGCTGCTGTGTTTGCTTCTTATTACTCCTCACCCCCCACCCAACCCTGTTGCTGGTCACGTATTCTATAATGTTGTGCTGTGGACATTTATGTGCTTTCTGTGCAGAGGAGTTTTTTTGTTTCCTGTTCTCATGCTGTCCTCCCAGGAGCCCAGAATGAGTCTCTTTTTTCCTATTGTACTTTCCCATTGTAGTGTACATTTCAGTGTTTTTCTGTAACGCTACCGATCTCCGACCTGTATCCCCATGTGATGTCTGTGTTGTGTGTGTAAGGTCGGGGGGGCGGGGGTCCCATTTTACTGCAGGGCAACCTGCATGTGGCGAATAAAGCCTTGATTGATTGATTGATTGATTGATTGATTGATTGATTGATTGATTGATTGAAACACACAACTACATATTAGTTTGTCTATTTTTTTTTTTGTTAGGGGGCGATCGTGGCTCAAGATTTGGAAGCTCGTCTTGTAATCTTGTAATCAGTGTCGATTGTTGTGTCCTTGAGCAAGACACTTCACCTGTTGCCTACTGGTGGTTGTCAGAGGGCCCGGTGGCGCCAGTGTCTGGCAGCCTCACCTCTGTCAGTGCACAGCTGTGGCTGCAATGTAGCTTGCCATCACCAGTGTGTGAATGTGTGTGTGAATGCCTGAATGTAGTGTAAAGCGCTTTGGGGTCACATTACATTGACCAAGCATGTCAGTGTTATTTACTCAATTTTTTCACGTTTGTGTAACAACTACAATTATTTATTTCAACTTAATATGTTTAAGCTTTAGTTATTCGATTGATCAAGTATATTGAACAGATTTGACTAGTTTCCAATCTACTCAATATATTTAAGTGTAAAAGTGTTGCCTCAAAAATTTTAAGTAAATGTCAGTTTTAGTTGTTAGAGTGCAGCCAGCATTATCTTTGTATATATGTAAATTTTCCATGTACATTTAAAACATGGTTTGTCCAAATTTTTTTACTGAATAGGGTCTGGAGTGTTTTCCACTACAGAAAACATTTATGTCTCTAGACTGATGGGTCCAGATAGTTTGTAAATGACCATAAAACCCAACAACAGTTGGTTCTCTAAGATCATTGCTGATATCTTTCCTCCCTGAGATAGTATTAATATTAAAAGTACCTCAAGGGTAGCATTAGTATTAGTTTACTTTTATATGCTTTTATGGAAGTGCTCATACCTGCTTATTGCTTAATTAAAGTCAAGGTCAAGTTTATTTATATAGCACACTATCAACAGTCCATACTGAACGAAGTGTTTAATAATGTAAAATGCCACTAAAATAAATAAAATGCACAACAATGATGCAATAAAATATAGAAGAGAAAATAAGTAAATAAATAAAATCAAAGTCAATAAAATCAACTTAAAACAACTTAAACAACAACTCAGGCTGTTAAAACCAAAATGTTTAGGTCAGCGTGTGTTAAGAGCTAGACCATAAAAATGTGTCTTTAGTAATGATTTAAAACAGGGGTGTCAAACTCAAATACACAGTGGGCCAAAATTCAAAACTGGAACAAAGTCGAGGGCTAACGTTAATATTTATTGAAATATATTTATTCCTCCAGATATAAGAATGAATCTTTTCTTATGGACTCAAACACATTTTGCTAAAAAACTGAATGTGGAACAAGCAAAGCTTAATACTAAGCAATATATATATTAGCTGTATAATACCAGTAGGCCAGCTCTGATAGTAATTTGGTATGGCTTCGCGGGCCAAATTTAATTAGCCTGTGGGCCAAATTTGGACGGCGGGCCAGAGTTTGACACCTATGATTTAAAATGTTAAAGCATTTGCGTAGATCCAATATTAAAAGGAAGATTCTTCTAGAGTCTGGGACCTGCCACAGAGAAGGCTCTGTCACCACAGGATTTAAGTTTAGACCATGGCATAGTTAAAGTTAGTTCTGACCTGGACCTCATGGTTCTTTCTGAAGCATAAATGAATAGAAGCTTAGACAGGTGAGAAAGAGCTCGGCAATTAAGTGATTTAAAACAAAAAGTTAAATTTTAAATTGGGTCCTGTGAGGAACAGTAAGCCAGTGTAGGCCAAAACTGGAGTAATATGCTCCTTCCATTTTGTGCCAATTAGCAGATGAGCAGCTGCATTTTGGACCAACTGGATATGATGAAGAGAGGCCTGGTCCAAACCAAAGTACAGAGAATTGCAGTAGGTCTGCAAGTAATGAATAGACGAATAACACTTTCAAAGACATTAGCCGGAGGTATGGCTTTACCTTGACTAGTCTCTCACCTGCCCACACAGTTTAGAGGAACCACAATGGTACACACCAAGAATTTTAACATTTGACTTACAGTAGCAAGATAATGGCCCCAGAGGAGTGTCAATGTGTTCATTAACAAAGTTACCAAAAATGACAACTTTGGTTTTGTTTTGTTTTCATTTCATTTAATTTTTGTTAAAGACATCCACTGTTTAACGTCATCAGGGCTGCGTAATAATAGCTAAAGTGAGTCTATCCCTGCTTTTAAAGGCAGATAGATCTACAAGTCATCTGCAAAACAGTGAAATGAAAGGTTGTACCATGAGAAAATAGACCCCAGTGGCAAAATATACAGTGCAAACAAGGCAGGACCAAAAATAGAGCCTTGAGGGACACCATAATTGAGAGGGGCTATTTTAGAGCTGTGGGGACCTGTGTTAAAGTCCTTCCAGATATGTAGGACCAAAACCACTGGAGAGCAGACTCTTTCAGGCCAGTATATGATACTAGCCATGATAGCAGGATATCATGGTTGACCGTGTCAAAGGCTGCTGTCAGCCGGGCTGCCCTCTTGTTGTTCAAAGAATATCATTAATAACCCATCTCAGTGCTGTGTAGTGATTTAAATCCAGGTTGAAACTTTTCAGAGATCTCGTTAACATCAAGGTGGGCTTGAACACTAGACCACTTTGTCCATAACTTTTAAAAGGAATTAGCCAGAACAGTTGGGTCCAGATTGTGTTTTTAGGGAGAAATTAAACATGCTTGTTCAAACATGATGGGACTAAGCTTGTAGCAAAGCAAGTGTTAATTAATCTCTTTTATTAATCCATCCATCCATCCATCCATCTTCATCCGCTTTGTCCGGGGCCGGGTCGCGGGG
>NW_005187712.1:425048-431515 GCF_000239375.1 Pundamilia nyererei
GGCTCGAACCGGCAACCTTCTGATTACAAGGCGAGCTCCCAACTCTTGAGCCACGATCGCCAATTAACAGCATTATTAATAGCATATTTTTCTTCAGATTTTCTAACAATTAGAAAAATTAGACTCTCATATTGTTACAGTCCTAGTGCCAGTATGATTCTTCGTAGCTCCTGCTTTGAAATACTGAACTTTAAAATTTACCTCATGAAAGATAATAAGTATATAATCTGAATCTCCTTTCTCAAATATGCTGTGAATAAATGCTGCAGGTAACTCACTGTGGGAAAGCTGTGACAATGAAAACATGTGACACATGTAACACTGAGGACGAGGACACAAAGGGAGGACACACACAGGCTGTGTTAAAGTCAAAAATCCAAATCTTTAGTCAAAGACAGGCAGCAGTTCCAAACAGGAAGGCTCAGTCTGTTAAACAGTGTACTGGGGCACACATACAGAGAATTCAAAGAGTAATATAATAACTGGACACGAGCGATGTGGGCGAGTATGTTCAAGGACTTCTCATCAATTACAAAAGAAACACAAAGAGCAGCAGTTACAAAAATAATCAGAAATAACTTCAAACTTACCGAGAGCAAGGCCTCTTTCAAATATCAGTCTCATACATGATCAGTGTTAATGGTAAGTGAAAAGCTGGCTCTGCCCAAACCACTTACATATTTCATAGAGTCAGCAATTTCTGACATTTGTTTTCTTAGAGTGGGGCAGGTAAAGATAAAGACATGCAGAATAAGAAGTGAGTTTGGTTTGTTAGTAACAAATGATGAGAAAAAACAAGAAACACAATGAATAATGAGGAGGCAGCAACATGGTCATGGTTTTTTGCAGCCTGGTCCTGAGGAAGGCGAGGCCATCTCTGGTGATGTTACCATGAATGGCAGGATGGGTGGGTGGTATGTATTTAGAGTGACTGTGTTATGGTTACTACAGTTAGGCAGCTAAACTTACCAAAGACAGAAGCAGACACAACAACAGGAGTGATCACTGAATGCTGCTCTGTTCTTTTGTCGCATGTCTCAGTCTTTTGTTGAAGTTAGCTGGTTGGACACTCTAACAGCGGTATCACATGCAGAGGTTAAGAACATTACTACTTTTAAACATTAGAGCTCAAGTCTACATAATTTAGATTTAAATAGTTCTTAATTTCAGCAATCCACTGACAGACAGGAGATTAGAGGACAGATTGGTCTGGTCAGCCAGTGAGATGTTGCATGGTGAAGCATCTCCTGATTCTGAATGAATACAGTATGATGTCATTTTAAATTAATGTGTCAAAGTAATTTATCAAATCTATACTGTTTTGTAATTAAAGAAAAGCAACTCTGAATGAACTAAACATTCAACAAAAAATAAAATATATAGTAACATTCTACATTTTCAAATACAAATTTCATGAAGTTAATTTTTGATGAACAGAAAACAATATTTATTATAAAAAATAATATATATTATTAATAGTCATAGTGGTTTATATTCTGGAACTATGACCAGTGTTGTGGATGCTATTACTGCTTGGCTCATACTGACAAACTTCAGGAGAGCTGATGATGACAAACAGCTCCAAACACTACAGCAAAGTCAGGTTTCTGTTCTTGTTGTGATCCCAGCATGCTGGCAGATTTTTAAAACTGATAACTACTTTTGCACCCTTTTCACCAAACATTTTATATCACAGCTGTCTCTGTCCTATAGTGTTCTGTAACTACAACTAAGCTTGGATTTGGCTGCAGGCATCCCTGCACAGCCTTCTCAGCAGCACACATGTGGGTATACTGGCTCAGTCATACTTTGTCCTGAGCTTTGCTTCCTCACAAGACCAAAGGTCTCACAGGCCTAAGGACCCCACAGTTGTATAATATTTCAGACAGTCCTTTTCCTTTGCAAGGAGAGAAAAAGTAGACAACAGTTCTTCTGACTATTAATCTTTTGTTATAATGGTATTTTTCTCTTATCCTGTGAAAATCCTGCATAATATTACATGAGGCATGCAGTGAGGGCAACTCAGATTGATAATTAGGCTGCTCCGATTCAGTCTCAAAAGTGTCTGATGCTTGCTGCAGGCCTGGCTGCTTTTCCTATGGATCACCCCCAGACACAGTCCTGCATTTACTCTTCAGTTTACAGCCACTGCATGCACATACACAAAGATGGAGAGCGAGACAGGCCAGCAGGACTGCAGCTGGTAAAGGTCAAAAATCCTGGTCAATATAAGGAAGGTTTAGACACAAATAAGCACAGAACAATCCCCAACTGTCCGCCCACTCTCCGAAGCTCATATAACTTCAAGCTATAAATATCGACAATCCCAACTCTTTAACTCTTTTCAGGATGGACTGGCAGGGAAGGGAGGGCAGGGGGATTCATGTACTTGTGCTCTGAAAGTCAGAAAACAGTTTTCCTAAATATTCCCTCCCACCCACCACTGAATTGTCATACATTTTGAGTATTTTTTTGGGCAAAGAAAACTTTAAACAATAAAAAAAAATCTGGGTCCCGTGTATGTTCTGAGCTTTTATTTCTGATTAAAGAGTTTTTTCTCCCCACTTCCATTAAGCATCAAGAACCTTGAGATGATTTGTGTCTGACCTGCTGCGACAGATGAAAAAATCAACTGACCATTTTAACTTTATGACCTAAACTCTGATGTCAGACTTTGAATGGCATCATTCCATGGACCCTGATCAACGTAAGACAGGCTTCGATGAGCTCTATAGGCAAGCCTGGCTGTTGTAGCAGCACAATGTCATGTCACACAAATGTTCCTTCCATCAACGTTCCAAAAAAGCTTGGGTGCCAGCTATCCTAGTACTTCTTTTTTTAAGAATAAAGAAGAGGGAAAAGCAACAGAAAAATCAAAGAAAATACTCAAAGTATTACAGAAAGAAATACTATGATAACCAAAGATCAGTTTATTTACAGTCAGTGTCAACAGGGAACCATTTACTTGAGGCAGGGAAAGTCCAATAGTGACAGTTTGGGCTCCAATTAGTGAAGGGACGTACTGTACAGAGGCTTCGGGGCACGTGTCGAGAAATCCAGGAAGGCTTTTGTGAAGCACGTGCCGGGCTCGCTTTATTAAGGGCGAGTGATATCACTGATGACGTCTGAAGTCTCGCTGTTTCAGAAAGTCGTTCAACTGTTCTCATGGCCTATTAGGTTTAAGCACTGAGTGAAATATAGTTTCATTTCTTTAATGAGTCAATCCACACTTCCTGTTGGAGAGTTAGAGGAAAAAGAGCCACACTCCCTCTGTAGAGAGAGAAGGCAAATGCAGTACTGCTGAATTAGAACGTTGGATATAACTACAGTGTTACACAATATTGTGCAAACTGAACGAAGAGTTTCACAAATGTAGCTGTGTTTGAACTGTTTCCTGGTGAGATGAGTTAGGCCAGCTAACTAGTCTTGCAGCCATGTTGGATGTTATTGTGTTTGCACTGTGACCTCGATTGCCCATGCTGGCAGGTGAGCATTATGTTTATGCTGTTGTTTTTAACCAAGTTGCCTTAATGAACTAAAATTAAACTTTTGAATGTAAATGGTAGCCTCGCTTTGATGCTCAGTGCATTGCACCCTGTGATAACAATAATATGTAGTACATAGTTTAATGCATTGCATTATGATGTTGTTTACTTCAGTGTGTAAAACGAAGCACAGGTAAAATATATGTTAAAAGTGCACATCGTTGATGTTTTATGTTAATAATTGATGGTTAAATAAAAGCTAAAGAGACAGCATGAGCCGTGTTCTCCCTCTGGTACTTTGGGAGGTGTTGAGCCAGCTCTGAACCTGATCACCTCCTTCAAGGTGACCTGAATGAAAGCAGAGGAGTGGATGACCTGACTGGAGCTTGTCTGTTAGCTACAGCTGTCTACAAACCAGAGGAAAGTTCAACTGGGGGAACAAACTAAAGACATTTTAAATTATTTACTTAGACTTTCTCAATAACACCATAAACCAGTAACATTTCCTAAAAATCTTGTTTGCACTGTAGTACTGTTAGAAATGGTTAGTCCATTATTTATAAAGTATAAAGTATAAAAATGCTTGTTATGTTATGTTATGCATTATGAGCTTATTAACCAAGACTGAACATTTACATCTATGTTAATAAATAATATACTGTGGACAAATAATGCTTTATAAATGACAAATTAAATATTAACCACTACTATAACGATGCTTAGTGTGCAGTTCTTATGGAATTTATTCAAAGCTTATTTCTGAAAGAGGCAAAAAAGCATGACAACCCTTTATCATTAAATAAGCATTAAATAGCATTAAATATGGATCTTTTGTTAAAAACACATGAACTGTGTTCTTGGCATGGTGATACTGGTTGTGATAACAGGTAGCACACATTACATTGTTTCCTGTTGACTCTGTTTGATCCGATTCAGGCACCAAAACGTATTATTATAATAACCCATCTGTTTTCTCCTGCTAATCCATAGTTCGGCCATGGTAGCAGTGGGTCAACCAGAGTAACTCTTCAGGAGGATTCCCAGGTGCTCCCATTCCAGATCACAAGTTTTGGCTGGACCTCAGGTACTTTTCCCACATGAGTGTGTTCACAAAAGGGAGGAACCAAGAAGGTATGCCTAATGGATGCCAGACTATCTAAGCCGGCTCTTTTGGACACAAAGAAACAGCAGCGTGGGCTCCCTCGTCTATTTCTAAGGCTGAGCCCAGTCACCCTATGCGGAGAAGTCATTTTGGGTTTCTTCTCAGAGCTCAGGACCACAAGTAAGATGCTGAGACATAAAGTGAATGGCAAACTGAACGTTCTGGTTTTTGATTAGCACTCTATTAAACCTGCGTGCTAGAAGTAGAGCTAAAATAGTATGTAAGATGTTAAAATACAACAACGAATGGTTCTGGCCAACAAAACACTCAGTACTTGGTATTCAGACCCTGAATCCATAAAAAGCTGATGTTTTTTGCAGCAGCACAAATAAGTGCATGTGTGCAAACAGCTCCTGCTTTATCCTACCAAGCTGTAAAGCCCCAAGCAGCATCAGAAGCCCAGGTGGACGTATTCGTTATGCGAAGCTCTTCAAATCAAGGCCACAGGTCACCTACTAACAAAGAGCACTAGAGTTGCTCTGCCTCACTTGGAAGCTGCTGGTTGTTAGTGTCATGAGGCAGAATGTGCATGTTGTGATTGCTACATTTTAACTAGGTGTGTTTTTAATTATTTTGCACGAGTTGCTGTGTTTTATCTTTCTTTTAATAGTAAGTGTTTTATTCTTCCAGTTTTATCACATGCTTTTATTGTGACATTTGTTCCTGGGAGGCACTCCATCTTAGACACTAAATAGTCTCACAGTCATGAGGGGGTGAATGGCAGCATGGCGACTGTGATGCCATGGCACAGCACTATGGCTGTAAGAGCTTTGGGCGGTGTAGCCGGAGATGAAAAAGGAAAGACCACTGTCGGCGGAGTGTGAAGAGGTGACAGGAGAGCATCAAGAAGAGAACAGAGAACGGTGGCTGGCAAGTTAGGAGCTCTGCCCATTCAGGGTTCCAAGTTCAGAGCCAGTCCTCGGATGAAGGAACATTGGTAAATACAAGGAAGTGACTGCCGCTGTCCTCCTTTAGTGGGTACCAGAGTGAAGAAGTGGAGAGGACATGTGAGGATGCTGCTGGACTTTGTATTTTAATGGACTCTTATTGGACTTTCAGCAGTTTTAACTGATCGGCTGTCACTATTGTACGGAGCCCTGGAGAAAAAACAATGAAGATGTCCTTTTGCAAGACCCCGCAAAAGTTTTAAGTCCATGCCCCTCCAGGTCAGTACTGAAACCTTAGAAACAACCACAGTGATGGAGGACACACAGCCATGTGAGAGATTCATAGATTTTTACTTTGAGCTTGGCCTAAACTATAAAGACATTAAAACAGTGCTAGACACAGTTTTCAAATAAGAGAGAGACATCTCAAGAGAGTTCTTAGCACAAGGGGACACGCTCATCACAAAATGTACTCTGACCTGCAGTCTTGGTTGAATTCATTAACCACCAATTGCAGTTCTCTGGGCATCTTCACGGGTACCGAAGGATGTACGCTGAATGCAGGGAACATGGACTACAAGTGAGGAAAGAGGATGTGCGCTTGGTGTTGAAGGAGCTGGATAACTGAGGAGCGGCACTGAGGAAAGCAACACATCTCAGGCGAAGGAACTAGTTTTGAAAAGGGCCGAATTTCATCTGGCACCTGAACTTCCTTTGCCCCACTGAAGAAGAATATGTTGAACTGTTTAAAAACAAGTGTGTTTTTCGACTGACCAAACCATGTGATCCAGATGTACAGGGAGTGCCGAATTATTAGGCAAATGAGTATTTTATCCACTTCATCCTCTTCATGCATGTTGTCTTACTCCAAGCTGTATAGGCTCGAAAGCCTACTACCAATTAAGCATATTAGGTGATGTGCATCTCTGTAAT
>NW_005187712.1:461224-484087 GCF_000239375.1 Pundamilia nyererei
TCTGAAAATTCCAAAATAAACAAGCCATTATATTTAAGTGGACGGTATGTTGGGAACATGACGTCAGGGTTATGAGTGCCAAAAAAGTCCCGAAGTACATGAGTTTTATTTGATACAAATCTTGCATTTAAGAGAGCTAATTTAACTCTCTGTCCATCCGTGGTAGCAGTCAGTAATTGTAGGTTGTTTATATTCGCTTCACCTCCCCTCGTATCCCGTTGGCATGGCGACCAATAAAACTGCGTCGGGTGAGCGACGTCAATGACGTAAACAGGAAGAAGGTAGCGCTGTTTGAGTCCAAAATAAAGTCCTAAACAGCCAGGGTCGCCAATGGTAAGGACCTGCCGCATCCAAGTTCTGACCTGAACACACTTCCCAGAGCGCATGGCACGTATACGTCCACTTCTACAGCGCTTCCATTTAGAAGGATTCCAGGCTGGATCACAGCGATGCAGTTCCTCCGGTACCGACGCCATAGACGGCAGGAGTCCTCCACATCGCTTGCTAACGCTGGTGAGAGGAATGGGCCTGAAAGACAGGATCATGGCAAACCAGGACCCTCCATAGCCAGTTACCAAGATTAACCCTTGTGTGGTGTTCGTATTTTTGTTACTCAGCCAGTGTTCATGGGTCTGGTGGACCCGCTAGAGTTTTGGCATTCCAAATTAACACTATCAAACAATTTTATGTTAAATTACTCAACAGATTTTTACTTCATCCCAATTACAAGCCATATGAACAGCAAACATTTTCCCCTTTACCTTTGTTAGATCACATTTGTGAATTATTGTGCTTCTCTTTTTTTAAATAAAATGTTATAAAAAAATAAAATCAGTTATAATCAAGTGAAGTGAGTGGAAAGACACAACACATTTACACATGAAGCAATATATTTCACAACTATTGATTTTTATTCATTTGAACTTCATTAGACAAATAACTCATTCAGGACAGTTTACATAACGTGAGTTGTTGAACGCAGACAGTAACAACATCAGTCTCGACACATAAGACCCACTGAATTCTTTGCCTGTTTACCCCAGCCTATCCAAAACATGAGGGGCAGAGTTTCACTGTGTGTGTATTGCATATGTATTTCTTACACTTGCTGCATGTGTATTGAGTTTTCCTGTCCAACTTGGGTCCACAGACTTCGCACCGCTTCTTTTTGTTGCTGCTGGCCACAACCTAGTTGAAACGATCAGAAAAGCTACTAACACCTCTCTCTCTCTTGCAAGGCATAAATGTCAGACATTTACTGCAACAGCATCACACACTTACTTCAGGCTTGGCAGATGGTGGTTCTGTAGGCCGGGTGGATGGGGTGCCAGCATTCTCCTCCTGAATTCGTCTCACGATGGCTGCAGAAGCTGGTGTTCTTGGAACACATTGTCTTCTGAGGATTTTAGGTCTCACCAGTGCCTTTCCCAGTTCCTCAAGAAAGAGGCGTCTCCTCTGGAGCTTCCCCCTGTTCCAATCTTTGTTTACTGCCATCCAGATGACAAAGGCGTTGTATGCTGAGATGTCCAACATGTCAAAGAATATTACCAATGGCCAGCGTACGGTCCTCCTTTTGCAGCTGTAGGCAGTCACCAGCTTGTCCATGTTGTCCACCCCTCCTTTTGTGGCATTGTAATCCATGATGATCTCAGGCTTTTGATGCTCCTGGTCACAGACTCTTCCATCCCTGTGCAGTGTACTCATGAGTACCAGATTCTTGCCTTTCTTTGGCACATAGGAGACCAGGGACGTGTCAGCTGTGTACACAAACTTGGATGACTTGACAGGCCTGTTCTTCATAGTCATCAGTTGGGGTGGGAGCTCAGATTTGTTTTTTCGTATTGTTCCCACCATGGTCAGCTTTCTCTTTAGAAGCTCCTGTCCTAGCTTGTGTGAGGTAAAAAAATTGTCACATGTGATATTGTGTCCACTGAGTCCCTGAGTCAGGTCCAGGACAACTCTCATGCCTTGATTTTTCTCAGGGGCTCCTCCATCAGGTTTCCCTGTGTAGACTTGTAAGTTCCAAGCATATGAGGAAGTAGCATCACAGGCAGCCCAGATCTTTATACCATATTTTGCAGGTTTTGATGATATATACTGCCTAAAGGGGCAGCGGCCTCTAAATGGCATCAGCTGCTCATCAATGGTGACATTAGGTCCAGGGTTGTAAAACGGGGAGGCGGTGCACCCACTTATCCCACACTGTCCTGATGGCAGCTAGCTTGTCTCTCTGCCGTCGAGCTGGTCTGTCATCTCGGTTATCAAAACGGATAATCCTGGAAATTTTGTGGAAGTTTTCCAGAGACATTGATGCACGAAAAAGTTCTCTGCCGGTTTCTGCATCCCAAAGGGATTCTGTGGATTCCCCTTTGGACCTGAAAACTCCAGCAAGGATAAGAACCCCAAAGTAGGCCTGTAGATCAATTTGGTCCATCTCCTTCTACCTCTCTCCAAAAACACACCTTCGTTCTAGATTACTGCAATCTAGAATAATTTTCTGGATGGAATCTGGAATGAAAAGATCAAATGAAGACTTGATGTCCTTCACATGAGTAACTGCCAGCCGTGTTGGCCCTGGTTGCATCCTTATCACATTAGCAGCTCTGCAGGGTGGCTCATTTCTTGGGCAAGAAGACCATTCGATTTCACCATTTTTTGATATCCATATTTCTTCACCTGCTGTCTGGTGGGCTTGTTCTTGTCCCGGAGCTGGCTGCTGTCGAGCTGGTCCTGGTGCTGGCTGCTGACGGGGTACTCGTCTTCGTTTTGTTATTAAATGGTGCTCAACCTCATCCTCTTCTTCAAAATCACTGTCAGACTCTGAATTTTCAGAAATGTGATCCTCATATTCTGAAACTTCTTCCTCGACGTCATCATCAGAAGCTCCTCTGTCTTCCAAAATCAATTGCAAGGCCTGTGCAGCAGATAATCTTTTGCCATCTTGATCAGTTCTGATAAAGAACCACACTGGCAAAGTCTTATTTATAGTATATGCCCCTAATTTGCAGGTGGGACAGGGTATGAGAAAAAAAATTTGGATCCCGCAAAAGAGCGGGTAAAATGTGCAGGAATGTAAGAGCAGACGGTGTTGATAGTTGAATTTTTAACAATGTTGTAACTTTGTGCGGGAGCAGGAGGGGAAGAAAACACTATCAGCAGCAACAGAAAGGAGGAAGACAGAGTGTGGGAACACAGGACCTACACTTTCACCACTTTTATTAGACCTGGGTCCAGTGGACCCGAACACCTTGTATGTAATGTAAATGCGTGGGGGGAGGTACAGTATGAGGTCATTGAAAATTAGTTCGGATTTATGTTCTTCACAGAAAATAAGCCAAAGCCAATGAATTTCAGATTGAAAAAATAATTAATTGTTTAATTTTTCTTTTGAAAAAAAGTGAAAACGGGTCCCACAGACCCGAACACCATACAAGGGTTAAGTGAAGTACCCTCTGAGGGTCTACTAGAAGATGTGAATGCAGCATTACAGACAACCCTACTGTGGCCATTGCTGAAACCAACTGAGTGATCTACACTAGAACTATACAAGATCAACAGGACCCTAAGAACCTTTATCAGGAACTCATTGGGGATGTGGTGTACAACACTAGAGGCCAACTTCAAGCCTATAGCACAAGTTACCATCAAGTCTGGGATTAACCAAGGAGAGATGCTTTGTCTCCACTATGTTCTGCAAAGGTCTGAACCCCCTCAGTGAGATTATTGACAAGATTGGCTACAGATACCAACTATAGAATGGAGCAGTTGTCCACCACCATCAAGATGTATCCCAGGACTGAATGAGACATTGATTCACCGGTGTCCACCACAAGGATATACAGCACCTTGGACTATAGAAGTGTAGTGGGATGCAGCAAAGAGAGGGAAGGTAATCAGAACTGAGGGGACTGACTTCTGCACTAAGAGAAGTCAACATTGCAGGCATCAAGGACACCTGGAAATCTCCCAATCAATACCTATGCTCTGCCAATGATCAGATACCTCGCTGGGATAAATAACTGGCCAAAAGGAGGCGATAGAAGCCCCTGACATCAGGATAAGGAAGCTCGTCACGTCCGCAAAGGCCGATGCCGAAAAGTGGACCCACAAGCAGATACAGGTGAAGGTACAATAGACAGATTTCTAATCAGAATTTATTAACAAACACCAGATTACATCTTAAGTTTGTGGAAGGAGAGAGGCATGAATCAAAACATGATTAAGGAGTAGAGTGACGATGGAGGTCACTGAAACAGAAGGAGAGAGATATCAGAGGAGTTCTGCATGAGGTACTGTATAACTTGCAGGGTTTACTTGCTCGCAGGTGGAGTGCAACGTGAAGGGCAGGTGGAACGGTCCGGGTGAGGACCCAGGAAGGGAGAGCGGGTTCCTACGGTGATGTGTGATGTCACACAGCTAATATTTCACACACTTCCCTTCTCATTCATGCTGACTGAATGTGAACGGTGTGAAACAGCAGTGAGCAGGAAGGGAGTGCGTGGATTCCCTTCCCTCTTCTCCCCAGAGCCCTGGGCCCCCACCCAGCTCACTGTATATATATTGCACTGTGGTGTTCCCAGCTGTAAATAAACTGTGAACGTTTTCAAGAGCTGTGTCTGCACTCGAGTCTGTTCTGTCCTGTAAAATACCTAAAGTTATGCAATACTTACAAAAAAATCACTGCCTAAGGTTACTCATATATTACTTAAGTTTGCTTAGAGTATCATTTTTTATTTGCTTCCTGTAAAACACTGACTTGCTGCTCCCTTATTCTACTGTACTTATCATTAAGTATTTGTAGTTATGATAAATATGATTACATTGTAATTTTTAATAAAATCCATTTCAGTTCCAGTTAACTACAGTGCAAATGCAGCCATATTATAAAGTGTAACTTCATAATCATAATTATGAAGTTAAGGATCTCAGTCTTACATCAGACAATAAAAAGAGTTAAAGTCATCAGTGACTAGATAAATTTGCTTTCGGTTAGGTTTAGATGCCAAAACTGCTCGTTAAGATTATGAATAGTTTGGTTCAAATGTGTTTCATCCTTTGCAAGGATTCAAATAACATGTCCTCACACAGAGCACTTAATCTGCAAAGGTTCTTTTACTTTGAAAATTGGCAGGATTTTCTCAGCTAAGAAACTCAGCTTGATAGAAAACTGTGGCACAGCGAGCAGTTCTGTTGGCCACGCTGGAGCCTGAATGTGAAACAGTCACCTACACTGCATCTCCCGAGTCAAGCACTTTTAAAATTCCTGTTGATTTCATAAACTGCAATTTTCAGTTGTAGTTAAGACCTTCTGCTGGATGCTGCCTCCTGTGGGAAACCTCGTGCCTCTACGACGCTGGCAGCTTTGACTCAACAGAAGCATTTTATATCCTTGGAATTAAATGGGATAACTGATTAGTAAAGAAACCTTCATTGCAAAACATGATCAGCTGTGATGCTTCACAGAATATGCAAAACTGTAATTTGATATTTTCTGTTATAGAAACTAATGACAATAATATTCATAAATCACAACGACTAATTATTTATAAATGTAATTAAAACATTTTTGTTATTTTGTGCAGCAAGTTAACTGTTACTAAAGATTAATGAAGCAATAACTTTGTACTTTATAACAAAGTGTCACCAAAGAAATGAAGCACCAAAGCTGTGTCCACACAGGAAGCAGTTCACAGCAATCAAAGACCAGAGAAAGTCAGTGACATTCTGTGGCTTTAAATAACTACTGGACAAATAAATGCTGGTGACGCAAAGTGGGCAGGTCCTACGATTAACATATGACATGCCAGTAAATCCATTGGAGGTTACCTTGGCAACTGGAACTTCAAATACCCAGAGACTTTAAGGGGTGGCTACAGCGCCTTTGCACCTTTTGTTTTTTTAAAGATCCATTTTAGTAATATTACAAAAAGATGTAAAAAATATTACCAGATATTCAGAACTGGTCTCTGTAAGGTACCAACCACAAGAGTACCCCCTGTCAAAGGTACAGCAGCATTATCTTAATAATGTCCTCACTGACGAGCTGCACTGCTAAAGGTACAATGGAGCACTTTATGTTCTTAGAGTGAAGTCATTTCAGCTCTGAATCTGTGCTTGGTTTCTGGGTATCAGGGGAAACAATGTAACTAACACATATAGTAGGAGTCTGTAGAGAGCCAAAAAGAAGTGTTTGCCCTGTGGCCCCTCAGGAGAACAATCCTCAGTACATCGCAACAACACAAAAACTGCTGGGCATGACCCGTCGATGTGCTCGCTGTTTGTTTTTTAACTACATAAACTGCACATTGCATACTTCCACACTGACATGAAACAGAAAGGCAGTAGAAAGAGAACCGCCATCCTTACCTCTGTAGACAATGGAAGCATATAATAAAAAGGGAATAAATAATAAAGTGTGCCAAACCTGGCTGACATAATTCATCTGCACTCTGGCATTATTTAAATGTATGGCTCCAAGATACAAATCTCTAGCTATTTGAGCTAAAACTCAGACACAAAGACCTTGATTTCAAAAACACACCGCGTGACTTTGCTGTAGTGCGAGTCACCTGTCTAATGAAGTAGACGTGCATGTGCAGACCTGTGATTTGTTGAGCACGGCAAGAAAGGCGAGGCTCCAGCTTGTCATTGAAAACCGCTTTATGGGATTAATTGGCTGCTGATGGCTTATGGATTTTTCCTTTTTCCTCTTTCTGTCTTTGTGTTACAGTTGTGCTGTACATGTTGCTGTTCTGATATTTGGCCTTGTGGTGCTTCAAGCTCAATTCAGTGTCTTTTGTATGGCTGGCTGCTTTGAAAAGCGGAGACCTTCCTCTCTCTCTCTCCTCTCGCTCTGTATCAGAGCAAAAGGATTTTCAGTCCAGCCTGATTCTTTGGGATGAATGCTGCGGACAAAACATGTCAATGTGTTTAGTGAGGAACTCGAGGAAATTCACTTCAGTGAAGGTGAATATAAACACCTTTTTTTTACTTTTCCAAATGTTAATTTATGGAAGAAGTGTGTTTTTTATGTAAAGGAAAACACAAACATGAGCAACACATAGTGGGACATTCTTATTCAGAACACATGTGGCACCATGTTCATGCCAAAATACATTTGTTCATAAAAATGCATAATCTCTCAGCACTATGTTAACAAAGAGGAATGAGCAGCACAGTTACAGCTCATGTCTAGTCCCAGAGTGCTCTTAATATAAGAATTTAATAATAAAACATTTCTGCCCATGTCCACAGTAATGTCCACCTCAGCTATGACGGACCGTCTAAAAACCTTTGATAGAAACAAACAAACAAAAACATGTGGACCTCTAAACCCTGCCAGCCTGCCTGTGAGCACTCGGCGTTAATGAAGAAGCTTTGCAGCTATTGGCAGAGATCTCTACACTGTGTGTGTGTGTGTGTGTGTGTGTGTGTGTGTGTGTGTGTGTGTGTGTGTGTGTGTGTGTGTAAAGAGTCATTAAGTTCACCACAAAGTCTGCATGTATGACAGAAAGACATGTGCTGTTAGGTTGAAGCCTCAAACACAGAGCAGCAGTGTTGTGATTATTTAAATGCACTTTCCAGTAGAAATGCAGGAGGAATGACATTCTCCATGTCAGGTGGTCAAATATTAATAAGCTGAATGGTGTTGCTGTGCTGGTGCTGGGTGTGTATCTGAGACTGGATTGCTTAGATTACTCTGCACAGTCCTGGGTGTGTATTGTGGGTCTTATTCCCACACACACTGATAACCCTGATCTCTGATATTCAGTGTCTCTCGGCTTATCCCGGTAAAAGGACCATCTGTGGCTGAACAATGCCACAGCAAGTGGGCTCATTGCCACTAGGGGGCACTACACCACTACGAAACAGAACCAGTGCCCCCCCAGCCACAGCTCCTCAGGCTCTTTTGTCTGCTATACATTAACGAACCATCTCTTTCGCAGATAAAGCCGTGTATGATTATTTTACCCCCCCCCCCCATTCACCCTCAAAGGCGCCGCTGATCACTGTGGAATCCTTGAGAGATTTTAATTTCCATTGACTCTGGAGATTCGCCAGTGTCAGAGGAAGTAGCAGAGATGTAAATGTAATTGCTCTGTTGCTCCATTGAAATGAAGACACTGCTGAAATTAAGCATTTGTGTGGCTGCTTCTTTTTTTTAATCTACTCACAGTCGACTTTGTTCAAATGTGGAAAGAGGACTCAAACAAGAACAAAAGAGAACAAACAGAATCATCACACACAGGCACGTTGCAAGGATCGCACCGCCTAATTTCTCAATAGTCACTGAGAGATTTGGTGTGCAGCTTGTGCCCTTCAGTGCAGCTACAGTAAACACAGAAATAGAAGAAGAACATGAAAGCTTCTTGGATGTTTGTCCGCATTTCATTTCTGGCACGGCTTTGAAAAAGAATGGCACAACATTACTGCTGTGTTCCTGCCTGTGTGTTTGTGAAAGAGAGCTGGACACCTACAGGGAACCTTATATGATCTGACCACCATCTCTGCTTCAAAACACGGCCTCGTTTTCTCCCCCACAAATGATTTTAAGTCTTCCTAATTGAAAATGTCAGCGCCTGTTGCAGCGTGTTAAGAGAGCAGTGTGGAATTAAGAGCATCTTAAATGGGCCCCGAGGAACTCGGTTTCATTTCTCCTCGCTTTCATGCTTCTGTTTGTTCATACTGTCCCTGCTACTCTGCAGGGCTGATGTGAGGGTTCGAGTCACACTTTGGTCACTGATCAGTTTCTGAATGTTCATGAATAAGAATACTTTATTGATCCCTGTGGGGTACAGATGCTCCAAGACAGTAACAATAACAGACCAAACTAATATGTTACAAACTTAACAAATAGCACCGATATAGGCAAGGCAAGTTTATTTGTACAGCAATTCAACAACAAGGTGATTCAAAGTGCTTTACAGAGACATTAGAAACAAAAACAAATAAAAAACATGATTTAAAATTGATTAAAACAATATAAACAAACAATATAAAAATCGCTCAATTATAAATATCAAGAATATTCCAGAGGTGGACATTTGACTCTAACCTGTGAACTTTGTCATTTGCTATTCTACTGTACAGCGTGTGAAAAAAGGATATGATTATTATTATTTTCATAAAGAAAAACACACACCGTGTGTGCTCACTGCTGTTTCACACCGCTCACATTCAGTCAGCATGAATGAGAAGTGTGTGAAATATTAGCTGTGTGACATCATACATCGCCGTAGGAACACGGGCATTTGGCTCACACCGCCTGAAGCGTCCCCTTAACATGTTTAACAAAGACGGCTAATAGGAAACGTTGGCAGACTTCAGTCCACACAGCAGCCTCGTCGTCCTCTGTGTGTGCGCGTATCAGTGATTCCTCACATCCTCGTGGTATGCTTTCATCAGTCCCAGGGGCCCATTCATTTCCTCTCTTCCTCCTCTTCTTCTCCAGCATCATCACAGTCACCCCTCACTTCATTTCTCATTTTTTTCTCCCACAGTTTAGTGGCTGCTGGTGGAAGTGTTGGCTGAGGGCCGTGAAGCACACAGTACATCAATTAATCCAGCAGTACTAGGTTCCAGGACGTGTGTGTGTGCGTGCGTGTGTGTGTGTGCGTGTGTGTGCGTGTGCGTGTGCGTGTGCGTGTGTGTGTGTGTGTGAAATGCTCAAATCTAATTATTCTCTACCTCTCCTCGTAGCAGGGATGTGGCTTAGACAGACTGCTGCTGGCTCAAGGTTTTCATTGCTGCAATACCTCTCTCTCTCTCTCACTCTCTCCCTGCATCCTACCTTACCCCACCTTCTTCCTGGTTCATCTATCCTCCTGCCCCCTGTTTTATCTTTCCCTCTCTCCTCTATCACTCTCTCACAGATGCCACATCACACCACACACTTGCACTTTCCCTCTCTCTCTCTCTCTCCCATCTGCCTGCTTTCTCACTCGCTCCACCAGCTTGTCGCCGGCTGCCTGTTCATTTGCCACGGCAGAGCAACAACTGGCTTCTTTCAGTGCTGGAGAGCAGCAGGAAAAGTGGAAGGAGAAGAAGAAGTAGAGGAGGGAAAGGAGAAGAAGAGGAGCTCTTTTGTGAAGCGTCCTTCGCTCATCCCTCTCTGGCAGCAGCAGCCGCAGCATCCGTACCACTGCCTCCATCAGCAGCGGCGTAGCGGCCGCCGCTCTCGCTGCTGGATGCTCCGTCTCCTGCCGGGATCTGCCTCCACCTTCTCCTCAGGGAGCTCTTCCTGGAACTGGGAGGGGGAGGGAGATCACCACCTCCCAGTTTGCCACGGACCCTCAGCGAGGCAAGGAGAATTGTAGGAGAGCTGAGGAGAGGCACCACCCTGAGTGACAGGAGGAAGCAGGGTAAGAGGCCAGAGTGGCACACACAGAGCTCGCACTTCCATACTTTGCTGTCTCTATTTGCACATCCTGTGAAGCGCAGAAAAAAAACCTGGCTTCTACATCACCTCCATCAGCCTGCTCTCCTGTCTGCACTCATCATCTTCACCAGACTGTGGGCACTTTACAAGAACCACAAGATGTGTGAATGTGTGTGTGTGTAAGCAAGGTCCTGAAAGTTGAGTGGAGACAGGAGGGAGAACCTGCAGTTCCTGAGCAAAGAGAAAGAAAGCAACTGTGTGAGGCAGCATCCTCCTGATGTGTGCGGCTGCTCTTCCTGACGCTCACAAACAAAGACTGACACAATCATGCTCATAGTAATCTGATGAGACTCCAGGGAGCTTCCACTCTACAATCAATGATACTTGGGCCGGCCGACCTCTCTGAGTGTGTGTGTGTGTGCAGGCTGGCCTGGCTGAGTCGAGCTTAAGTGAAGAATAGAGGAGGGGATGCTAGGTTAGCCTCTGCTTTCTTCCTTCTTTGTCTTGTTGCTCCTCAGTCTTCCTCCTGCCAGCTTGGGGCTGCTGACTCTGATCATCAGTTTGTTTCTTCGTTCTGCTTCAGCTCATCTGCACGTTGGGATTTTTCATCCTCGTCACTGTGTTTTCTGATTGCAAGTCCAGTCACACCATCTGTTCCTCCTGTTAAATATGATTTTTCAGTTCTCAGGAACAATGAAACAGTTCATTTAGTGCCAGCGTGACAGAGACACAGACTGACAACCTTTTACCAAAGCAGCCTGATTGTGGGTAAAAAATCAATGGAATGATTTTGGATCAGCTTAGCTGGAGCGTGCTCTTTGTATTCAGCTGGCTAGTTTAATTAGAATAGAACGGAATAAATTTGCTTGAACTTTTCATCCATTATTCATGCATCACCCACCGACATTTAAATACATTGCTTTAATTTCAAAATAAAGAAATAAATCTGCCAAACTAATACTTAGGAACCGATTTAAAGTCAATTTTAAAGTTAACAAGTTGCAACAAGTAAACTCTGTAAACGTGACAAAATGCTTGCTCTTCCAGTAAATAGCCCGCTCCAGTAAGCTAGACACCTGCAGAAACACAGTAGTATTTCATAAAATCAAACAAATGAGTTGCCTGCATGCGCTGCCCCCTCCCTCCCTCCCGTTGTATAATCCATGTGTTGATTTCTCTGCCTGTCCCGTGGGGGTGGGGAGGGGATGGTAATGGAGTGTACAGGGCTATTGTCACACCACAGCAGCTCCTGGCCTGACCTGCCTAACCCTCCGTCTCCCCTGTGTGTGCACCCCAGCCCCCCTGTCACCCTCCAACCCCTCCTTCCCAGGTCTCATGGGGAAGAGCTGGATGAGCTTTCGGGAGATCTGGGCGGTGCTGCCGGGCTGTAGTCCAGGTGAGAGACGGTCGCCGTTTCTCACGCTCCCCCTGTCGCTTGCAGAGATGGTTGCACAGAGGCGTGAGAGACTGAATCGATGTAACGTGAGCTTTTTCACAGCCTTTTTTTCTCTGTTTTCTGTGTCTCCCTCTGACACCCACTTGCTGGCTTGGATTGAAAATGCCACCATTGTCAATTTTCTCCTTTGCAGAGGAGCCATTGATGGAGCCTAGCCTCACACTGCAGCGAGGCGTCTTCAATCAATGCACTGGCCACTCTCTGTGTATGTGTATGTTTCTGTTTGCCACCGGAGCCTGAAGGGGGGCTGCTGATGGCAGCAGCGATGGCCATGGTGGTGATGGTGGTGGTGATGATGATACGATGGCAGTGGCGCTGCTCACGTGCTTTCTGGCTTAGCTCCCCTGTTTACTGAAAGACTCTCTTCGGTGACGGGTATTCTTGGGTGGATAATACAGATCACGTTGTTATTGCTTAAGAATACGCGTAGTCGAGGAGAGTCCTCTCTTCGCCCAATACCCCTCAGCCCCCCCGCACTCACCCACCTCACCTCCCCCCGACAAAACACCACCCAACCACGGAGGTCTGTCAGGTTGGGTGAAGCCACACCTCCACGCTCCACCTTCCTATAAAGAAAACCCATCTCTTCTTTGATTTCCGCTGCATCCCGCTGTCTTGCCTTCCCGCCCACTTCCTGTGTGCTGAGCCACGGTGTGAGGTCGACAGTGTCCTCGTGTCTGTCCCACCATACATCTGTCGGTGTGTCTCTGTCTGCGAGGCGTGGTGTGTGGATGTAGTCTTTCAGTGTGTGTGTTGTTCTTTGAGGGAAACGCTGGATTATTAGACGTGTGCATGTGTACATGTTCCTGCAAAGCCAGCCTGGAACAAGCAGTGGCAGCAGACAGATGCCTGTCTGAAGCCTTCCCGTCAGGAAGGACACATTCTCTCACGCGAGCAACAGGTTTCTGTGCTGAGCACTGGATCTGCATTAATACTCCCGCCTGGCACTCTGTGTGTCGACAACATGAAATAAGCAAAGATAAGGCTCTAGATTTTAACATAGAAACTAAAGCACGGCTCATCAGGTGTAATATCTTTACATCTTTCATTTCCTTGGTCTGCACTGGACTGGCTGTACCTTAAACTCCAGGGCTGTGTGTGACAGGTGGGATAGCCCCGCACACTCACACTGGGTATGTAGAAGAAAGGCTTTTTTGGTCCTTGAAGGTTTGGAAATTAGTCAATTAATAAAAAAGATTATTAGTACAATTGGAGATAAATGATCTGACCACGCCTCCAAACACGCCCCTAGCTCTACAAGCTTTTCGTTCTTGTTTTCTTGCCCCAGCCTCCCTCCCCTTTTTCAGTTCTTTCACGTCTTCTTTTCTCATTAGTAAACGGGGATCCCTCCCATGCCTTCCCCAAACCACAGCTCAGTTCACATTTAATCCTCTATCTACTAAAAACGCTGTCAAACCTAAAATAAGGACGTGGGCCCAGCTCGTGAATGCACTCATCGATAAGAAGGATGAAGACCAAGGCTCAATTCTGTCTAACACCGAAGATGCCAACAACACCAAGAACATACTGAGAGTGTGTGGTGATGGCTTCAGACTGCTTCTCTTGTTTGAGCGTCAGTCCTCGTGTGCGCACGCTGCAGGCACAGCGCTCTGTGCTCGGCACAGCTAAACAAAAACTACCATAAAAGCTGTGTGATTAAGTTTGGCTTCATTAGAGTGTGACATCAGCGTGGGCCTGTAATATTTACTGAGGGGCCAGTGGACATCCACCGGCTGCGGTTACAGAGTGGAACCTCCTTTTCTTCAGCTCCATGTAGTGCATTTATTCTGTGACTGAGCTGTGCTGAGCTGCCTCTTGTGTTCCCCCTTTTTTATGCAAATGGCTGCTCAAATGGCATTTATCGCAGTGAGGTTTACGCCACATGTAACGCTGCTGCTGCCGCTGAGCCTCACACACACTCACACTAATGCACGCACACACTCATAGCTGAGAAAACAAAATGTCCACCACGAGCAGTCGACAGCTCAATTTATGCATTGAGGAAAGCGGCGTCTAGATAAACAATTACCCCTGGCTCAAATGGTCTATAACCAGCTTTTTCTGCGTTGCCAGCCGGGCCAATACATCATGAATATGGATTCCATCTCCATGTCTGATGGCACATTCTGAACCTTAACAGCCGTGTAAAATCCATTTAAACACTTAATAGGATCAGCTCGAGTCATACAGCCACGTCCTCACATGCATCGCCTCCCGTGATTGTGTGCTGCAGATTTCCGTATCGCCGGGCTTTTCCGAGCCTTTAAGAAGCAGTTTCTGCGCCGGCTTTGCTGCCACGTCGAATATAAAAGTTAGAGTCACTTAGACATGCTTGTGACTGTAATTATACAAATCATCCCAGTCATTACCACTGCAGATTATTCCAATAATGCAATTAATGCTTAACACTTGGCTTAGCTGATAATTACTGCTCCTTTGCTCGTGGAAACAAACAGAGCAACATGCTTAAACGTGTGTAGGAGGATGTAAACCGGAGCATTTGTGGGGTAATGACGAATCCAAAAAGGAGCCTCCTGCCCTGCTCTGCATGTCCACTGTGCCGTAGCGTGGACGCGGTCCTCTCGCTGTTTGCTACCTGCAACTGTGTTTGTTGCTGCTGCGGGGCTTCAGCTGGCTGCCACCGCTGCTGTCATCTCATGTTGCATTGTGTAAACACCTTACATCTAGCTCCACTGCTACACCGTTAGCCTGCGATGATTCCTTTGTTTGCATTAAAAAGCAAACACATGCATCCAGGCAGTCAACTGTCGCATTTCCTGACTGATTTTGGGCTCTTCAGTGGTGGTGATGAGCACACCGTGATGTGGTATAAAGTGTTGTGTTAGTCGCTGTGTGTGCCAGCCTGTGTTTGGACTGTTTCAAAAGAGCTGCTCTGCTGTAAAACCCACTGTTGACATGTCCTGTCAAATGCAACGCTCAATTTCTTTGAGGCGTGGACGAATGAGGCATTGTGTGCTGAGAGTGACGCCTATCTAAAGTGCATGTGTGCTCCTGTGCTCGTGCACTAATGCTGTTGTGTGCTGATGACATGCTGCTGCAGCTGCTGATGACTACGGTGATCCCTTTAGGCTAACCACTCTTTTCAACACATGTGAGGTTGTCCTGTAAGTGTGCCTTATTTCTGTCAATAAATTGTGGCTGTAAATACAAATAAATCCCTCTCTTCAAATTGAAGTGTGAAACGAAGCATTAATTAACAACTTGTGTACACACACACACACACACACACACACACACACACACACACACACACACACACACACACACACACACACACACACACACATTGATGTGGAAAGAGGCCTTTACTGTGTGCTTGAGGCCTGTTTCATATCATAACACAAAATAAAAAATACACGAGGTGAGAACTGCATTAGTGTTAAATATTCGGGTTAATAACTTGAACACTTTCTGTCCCCACACTCTGTTGGCCTTTCCCCCTCAGAGAGTAAAAACAAAACGATCTCCTCTGTTCTGCTCTTTGGCAGTTAAGTTCAAAGAGGCGGAAATATCCAGTGTATTTAAAAAAGGCAGACGAGCTGTGAAACTTTCATTTGTAAATAGTAAATATTTTTTACTAAATTGCCAGGTTTGTTCAAACTACACACACACAAGCAGTAACGGCTGAAACAATGTGACTGACGAGCAGATTTTAAAATTGTTTCCTCTTTTTCAAAAAGAGCCATTTTTATCCCTCTTATTTTCACTTCTTTACATTAACTAATAGAATTTTCATCAGTTCAAAAAAACAAAGAAAAGCAAGAAAAGAAATATCAATACACTCCTGAAAAATGTGTTGTGACCTTACAAGATCCACCAAAGGATTTGCTGCCCTGGGTTTGCTTCAGTCGTGCATCTGAGGGAAAGACCTGCAGGCTCTACTCAGTGCTGCAGAAATGCCACGAGTTCAGCACGCATCATAATTTTGGTATTCTACTAAAGACTGAAAATTTTAAATAACAGTAAAAAAGATCTTCTTTTTCATGATATATTAAAACTGTTCGGACAGCCTTCAGGACAAAACGGGGCTTTCAAGCACTTTTCATTTTAATAAGCTTCACAAAGAAAAAAACCCACAGATTAAATTCAGGGAACATTTAACTGCAGTTAATTAATCGTTATTTATTGTTAAAAGACAATGAAATATTTTTAATAGATGCCACTGAAGTTTAAAAACTTTATGAATGGTAAATAAATATGATCACAGCAGAGGAACAGATGCATGTGGTGCTTTTATAAAACTGAAACAAATCCTTCTAATACCTGTTGCAGAGGCAGACGGGATGATGAGGGTTATTGTTTTTATTTGGATAGGCCGAGCCACCGAAACGCAACGGAGGACTGTGGCTTTGATCACCCTGCATGTTGAACGATGATGCTGTAATGCATTCAGAGCGCCTTTAACAAGCGTCTACGTGTCTGTGGTTCGTTTTCACCAGTCTCACCTTTGCTTCGCACCTTGAATTATTCGGAACGCGCTCAGCAATGCAACTTTGTTACAGAACAACAACTGGTCATCACTGAAAAACACACATAAAAATGTAAGTAAATATAGTGAATATAAAAATAGAAATATAATGTAATCGTCTCTTATCGACTATAATAAATATTACATTTATTCTTTTTTTTTAAACCACCAAAATAGTGACATAAATAAAATTAAGTCATATCTACTAATAAATAAAATCTGCTAATAATTATTATGAATCGGGGTGACATTATTTGTTTAGGGTAAAACACCAAATAACATGATAACAACACACTCACTTTACAATTTGTTATTGATGGTTATGATTGGGGTTTTTTGCATGTTGGGTTAATTGGTGATTATAAATTGGCTGTAGGTGTGAATGCACGCTCGAATGGTTGGTGAAGCCAGACTATCCCCCTGTGACAGCTGCGATCGTCTTCAGGCCCCTGTGAACATGAACGAATTGGATAAGCAGAAAAAAAAAGATAATATAATGAAAATATTGAGCCTACAAAGTCCATTGAGGTGAATCAGTATAAAGTGACTCATTACTCTCATCATCCAAATAATAGAACTACATCATATTTTAGCGTGAGACCTCTCTAACCCACAACTACTAAAAAATTAGAGAACCTGACGCCATTGTTATTCACACCAGATTACTGATCTACTGTCAGTGGTTATTTGCATCCTCTTATCACTAAGCAACAGATTACCATATTACATCCTATTTAATTTAGCCTGCAAATACCCCAAGCATCTTAGTGCCTTTTATCTCTTGTAATCCTGTTAAAACCACAGTAATTGGAATCACAGAAATAACCCCACTAGACCAAAAACACTCAGTGTAGCCAAGGAAAATTTCACTGTTTTTATTGGATGTGATTCGAAAAGACAAAATCTATTTAACAATATCTGCTGTTTTCTTTTTACATCTGCAGGCGTCGATCCTTTCATTGAATCCGTTTTCAAATAGGACATTTAGTGTAAAAGGTAAAAAGAAATCCAGTCGAGTCTTCACAATGTGCTGGAAAAAAAGTGTGGCCTGGAAGTTCAAACATGGCTCTTTTTGTATGTTGCAGTGTATTATTAGGAAGGAGTTTACAGCCCTGTGAAAGCTGCACAGCTATTGGTTGGGGATGTTTTCAGGCCACTCATTACTTATTAAACACACTATTAGTGAAAATTGACAGTAATGATGGGAAAGATAGGACCCAGGCTCATTTGGTAGAACCGCCACAGGAAATATTCAGCTTTTGTACCAATTAATTATGCATCATCTTTACTTTGCTCTCTGTAGACCGAAACTGGGTGTAATGTAGCAGAACACACTGCAGTAGGTGAAAAGGAAAAACCCTCATTATAAACAAATAGAAAGAATACAAGACTACATTTTATTTTGTAAGCTCAAGTGCATTTAAACAAAATAGTTTAAAGCCAAATGGATTTGAATTTTAAAAGAGGTTGTGTTATAGGTCAGTATTCCCTCACGTTACTCCTATTTCATGAAATCATTAAATTTGAAAATAACAAACAACGAAATAAACGATGAAAATGTTTTGGTATTTTCCAGTCGCCCTCTAAGCTGATGCTTGTACCTTAAAAAAGCAGAGAAAGCTGTGCACTTTCATTATGTTTAGTTTAATACAGCAACTGCTCTAATCTTAAATCACACTCGGTTCTATATTTTTATTCTTTTCAGCAAATCCCGTATGCTGTGCCAAACCACCACTGATTATACTCCACTAACAAGCACTGTGTGGGCATCGCAGCCCGTTATAGTTTACTCCTGCGTGGTACAGTGTTCCATTGTTTTCCAGAAATCATTAAAAACACATCAGTGAGCCACGCTGGTGTGCTCGGTGACATGTTTCTTCATTATCACAACACACACACATGTGATATTCATTTAAACCCAGTCACACACACACTGTCCTGTCACTAGACCACAGGGTCTGGGTTCAAATGCTGTGGAAGGCAGTCGCAGACAGATGTTGGCGTTATCCATTTCCTGTGTAAACACTGAGCTCCATCTATGGAGGTGTGTGCTGTTTCTTTTCCTCTTTTTTAAACGTCTGTTTTCATCTCTGACAATCGCTGTTTTTTTACAAAGCGACACACAAATCTTGTCTTGTACAAATTATTCTTACATGCTGTTAATTTGTTTTTAGGTAAATAGAAAACGCTTGTGTGGATTATAAACTGACTTCCATAATACAGCATAATGAATATATTTGCACAACTTTCTCTGCTTATGTTTCATGTTTTTTTAATATCTGTATGTTATGATTTAAGCATGAATCATCTTCAGTTGTTTTGTTTTTTTCGGGGCGACCGTGGCTCAGGGGGTTGGGAAGCGTATCTGTAACTGGAAGGTCGCCGGTTCGATCCCCGGGCTCTCTGTCCTGGTTGTTGTGTCCTTGGGCAAGACACTTCACCTACCACCTACTGGTGTTGGCCAGAAGGGCCGATGGCGCGATATGGCAGCCTGGCTTCTGTCAGTCTGCCCCAGGGCAGCTGTGGCTACAACTGTAGCTGCCTCCACCAGTGTGTGAATGAATAGTGGCATTGTAAAGCGCTTTGGGTGCCTAGAAAAGCGCTATATAAATCCACTCCATTATTATTATTTTCAAATCTGACTCATCACAAGTATTTATCATTATTTATTTCCTCTTTTGTAATGGACAAAATATTATGTTTGTAAATGACTTAGCTGTTTTTCAACCAGTGCATGACTGCTGTGATAAACTTCAATCTGTTCATTTATAAGCAACAACAAAGGTTGACCAAAGTGCAAAGTAAAACAAACAAACGCAAAAAGAACAAAACAAAACTCGGTCACAATTAAAAGCTCGGGAGTAAAGATGTGTTGTTACATCTTATTTACCAAAAGGCTGATATCATCTGACAGTGACGTTCAGCCCTTATTAAAGTCCATGCTGCTCAGAAGCCTCACACTGGATATGTGCACTTAGTTCATTATGTAAAGGGTTCCACTGACTTCAATCAAACTACACGGATGTGAAACTGCTTTGCTGTCAGTGGCCTGTATGCTAATACGCTCACAATCCTCACGATCATGTTCACAAAGATAATAAAAGAAAAATATTTGCAGACTTTTACACCTCACTCAAAGATAATTTCACTAAGACAATGATGATAACTGTAATTTGTTTAATGTAGTGCAGCAAGGTATAGTGACAAAACCTGAAATTACATTTGTTTTCCAATTTTTTCATTATGTGTTTATAGGGATGGGTATCGAAACCCGGTTCTTGTTGAGAACTGGTTCCCACTGTTTCAAATCCTTGGAATCGTTTGCCATTTTTGCAAACGATTCCCTTATCGACTCCAGTCGCCCCGAATGACGTCACCACGTTGCGGAGCGTCATTTACCTGGCAGGAAACACGGCGCCTAAGCGGCTCAAAAGCTCAAAAGTTTGGTTATACTTTACGAGAACGGATGACAACAGGGCAACTTGCAATACTTGCAAAGTAAATATTTCATTTAAGGGAGGAAACACTACGAATATGCAAAAGAATTTGCTCACAAAACACACGATGACCTTAAATGAATGTCGTGTTTTTAATTCCGGACTCGTGAATCTCAACCCAGCAGCAGCGGTAACGTTTGCACGTCCTCTCCCGTTAATGCAGCAGGTAAATAATCAACTAACAGTCCATATTATGTTAGCGCGATCTGCCTTATTACAAACCTGCCATTACTGTGCATTTAGTGACCGTGATGAGAGAGGCAGTCTGGCTCAGATGCTGGCAGCTCTCGCTGCAGTCTACCGGTAGCGTCTCCTTTCAGGCCAGGATAGACGAATGTCACCGAGCAGTGACTCAGTTTGTGGTCAAAAGCTTGCACCCGTTTGCCACAGCAGATGATTTTCAGTAAGTGAATGTGTTTAATTGTAGGCAGGGACATTACTGGATATTCTTGTGTAATTGCTACAGAACAATTTATGTTATACTTTGTTATTGCTACAGAAGAATATTTATTTTATTATTTTACATTTACATTTTTTTTTCCTGGGGACCCTGTGACACCCCATTGAAGAGCTGTAGGCTGTGGATCTCTTAAGATCTCACTGTTGGGTTTGTAAGGCCATGTTACTCCTAAATTTCTATCTTGTTCAAAGAGAAGATATAAAACAAAGTTCTAAGCTAATCGACCTTAGTGTTCTCCTTTTTAAAAATAAGAATTGATAAGAGAATCGATAAAGAATTGAATCGTTAAACAGAATCGAAAATGGAATCGGAATCGTTAAAATCTTATCAATACCCATCCCTATGTGTTTAGAATGATGTTTTATGTAGGGCGGATGTTATTTATTCCCTCTTTTCGATTTTAAAGTCTTTAACTCTATATGTTGGTACATTTAAACCTTTTATCACTTGCATAAAATCAATATGATAAAACAGACAGACTCATGTCAGGAGAGAATCAGTAGCTTTTAATATCAGACGTGTTGTAATGTTGTGTTTTTTCTTTTTTTTCAAAAATCATCAGTAATTGGAAGCATATGTCCTTATTTTAACATTTAATACCTGTAAATGCTGTTCCACCCTATAAGTAAAAACATTAGCACCCCCCAAAAACAAACTCATGATTGCAGATTTTTAAACCCACAGGAAAACGTGTGATTGTTTTCATTTCATTTAGCCATTTCAAAAAATTCAGAAATATTCAGAATCTCAGAAAATCGAAGGAGCAGAAAGCAGCATCGTGAGCAGGCTCAGGACAGTCATTGTATGCAGCAGCAGGACTGGGACAGTGAGAAACAGCTTAAAGCGTCTCCTGAGCTGCTCTATTCCCCTTACTGAATCACGATAACAATTCTGGCTCTCCTCCTCCTCCTCGTGTCCCCCTCTGCCCAAACCACCCACCAACAGGCAGGATAATGTGGTTTCCGCCAACAAACCCTGTCTGCAGTATTAATCAATTGGAAATGTGCTGCATTTCCTCTCTTCCTGAGACAAAAGCACATTGATGTTTGTCTTTGCTTCTTTTTCCCTTCTTTCGCTAGCTGTAGCATAATATTGACTCTAACGAAGTACCTAGTGGAGCTACACAAATTATCTTGCAGTTAATAACTATGTTTAGGATTTTCCATTGAAGGATGGCCTCCCACCTCCCCCGACATGTCTATAATGTGTCTTTGACTATTTTTTACATTTATTTCTGACGTCCAATAAGGGATGAGTGCCAGTACCAGTATTGTAGCCCTAATAACAGTAAGTGGCTCTGCTATCAAATGTGCTGGCACTCATTTAAACAAGGGCCACTATGAAATGTGTCCACATCAGTGGCTCCAAGATAGAGACCTAAGCAATCTATTTAAAAAGCAATCTATTTCTCGCTGTTGTGGAGATTGCACAGATTGACTGGGGGAGTCTGAACCTCAATGGAAGGCCCACTCGATCCACCCTCCACTTTTATCTCACAGCTCTTCTCCAACTCTCTGCTCTGGGCTGCTTATAAAGAAAAGGGGAGAAGGGGGAGCTTTTCCTGTAATGCATCCATTAAAAAAACAACCCAAAATGAGCTCAGCACTGATGAGAGCTTCTTATAAAGCCGCTGTGCTCACGTTTCATAGCAAACACCACGACTATAAACTCTTAGCCAGAGAACAGAATTATTTTTTTTAAGATTAACATGGCCACAGCTTGAGAAGAAAATCATTTCAATAGTTGTCTCAACAATATATGAAATTAAATAAATCTATAATGCATACAAAGAAAATCAAAATTGAAGATTTTCCTCAACTTTTAGTTTTTAGTTATGAATATTTCCTTTTTTCATTTTTGTCCACTGACAAGCTTTGAAAAGCTTTACACATCCAGAATAATCTTTATTTATCTTATATTGGGCTTCATTTGATCATCTAAAATAAGGCATCTTATCTTCAACCCTACACCAAAGTCTCTCTGGTTCTGATTAGCCACATGAGCCATCCATGCTTTCATTTTGCTATTTTATTTGCTCTTGTTGATGATGGACCAGCAAAAATGCTGTTGAGAGACTTCAATTGTATCTCATCTACTTGTCATTTCTGCATAAATAAAACAACTCTGGATTATTTTTGAGCAGAGAAACAGACAAAATGAGACGTATGCTGTAGATGTTGGTGAAGACTTGGAGCGCTCAAGTCTTGGGCTGCAGTCATCTGAGAAACCGATGAAGGTAAATTGAAAAAGAAAAAAAACAACTTTTAAAATAGTGAAGTGGTTTAGTCATTAATAATTTTGTATTCATTCCATTATTATTCATGCATTTCCTTTGAAATGAACTAAATTTTTAAAGCAATATTCTAGCCTTACTGAACAATCCAAGTTTTACTTTTACCTGGCAACTTAAAAACAGGTGATTTTTTTATGTCACCCAATGTGATCCAATAGTTTTTTTCAATCTATTTTTAGCTTTATTAAGATCTCATAATCATCCCACAGATGTAATATTATCTACAGCTACTCTTAGTACCATTGATGTTAAGTTAGACTCTTTTTCTCCAATTGATCTTTCTGAGTTAA
>NW_005187712.1:505025-515103 GCF_000239375.1 Pundamilia nyererei
TGTACCTCTGGTGCAAATTACTGACCTCTGTCATCATTTTAAGTGGGGGAACTTGCACAATCGGTGGCTGACTAAATACTTTTTTGCCCCACTGTAACTAATTACTATTCCTATCGTTGCAACCCCGTTACCGTTACTAACAAGAAAATGTGGTGCGGTCGCGTTACTATTTTTCAACAAACAGACGGTTGAAGCTGTCTTTAGCTTACTGCACCTTATTTAAGTTGCATGGAAGGAGCTGTAAGTAATCGACCAATCAAAAAATGATATGGCAACATGACATTTGGTTGTTTAGGAAGAGGGGGAAGTTTTAGGAGTGACGGCGAGAGAGAGATAGAGAGAGAGAGTGCAGAAAAAGAGAGAGAGCGAGTTTTGAGATATGGAACATTTGTGATGTTTAGCGTGTTTAGAGTGTGTAGTTAGTGTGTAGTGTTGTGGATAGTTTTGTGTTGTCTGTCAGAACAATGCTGTCTCCAGCAGTCAACTCATTTTTTTTCGAGTGGCACAAATAATTTGTGCGGCATCTGCTTGAATGCAGAACAGAATATTTGTTCTGTAAATAGTTTGAAATGGTTATTTTAAAAAAAGGTAAAACTTGTGCATATGATTTTAAAATTGACAATTTATATTTGCATTTAACATTATGAAATATGATTCATTAAACATGTTTGTGGTTGTTACAGTAAAAAATATAACTTTTTCTACTCGGATTTTATGTTTTTTGTCTGATTTTAGATCAATTGTGTCAATACAGTTTGTCAAAATGAAAACATAACTGTAAATTCAGACACGTGAGGTTGTGCTGAAAAGAATGACACCAAACAAGGCAAAGTAAAGAGTTTTTAAAGGTGAAATGTAGAGAAAACATCAAAAGTAGTTAAAAATGGCCAATTATACCCTGGACCCCTGAGGGTTCAACATTTTTTTTAAAGTAACGCAGTAGTAATTAATTACTTTTAGAATCTTGTAACTCAGTTACTAACTACTTTTTTGAAGAAGTAACTACTAACTATAATTAATTAGTTTTTCAAAGTAACTTGCCGAACACTGTTAATATCCACTGCGTGTCTGCCCCTCCCTGAGCCTGGTTCTGCTGGAGGTTTCTTCCTGTTAAAAGGGAGTTTTTCCTTCCCACTGTCGCCGAAGTGCTGCTCATAGGGGGTCATATGATCATATGATTGTTGGGATTTTCTTTCTTTCTCTGTATTATTGTTGGAGTTTCTGACAGAGCAGTAAAACATGGTATTAGGTGACTTCTGGAATTGTCTTTTTTTCTCCAGAATAATTTTCTCTTTCTTCAATTCATTTCAATTCAATTCAATTCAATTCAATTCACTTTTATTTATATAGCGCCAAATCACAACATAAGTTGCCTCAAGGCGCTTCATAGATACAGAGAAAAACCCAACAATCATATGACCCCCTATGAGCGGCACTTTGGCAACAGTGGGAAGGAAAAACTCCCTTTTAACAGGAAGAAACCTCCAGCAGAACCAGGCTCAGGGAGGGGCGGGGCCATCTGCTGCGACCGGTTGGGGTTCAAAGTGTATTTTCAGTACAGTGCACCCTCCAAAGAAAATTAAAAAAATAAAATAAGCTAATCACCGAGTTACTAATGAGCTTATCCAGAGAATATTATATCTTTGTGATTAGTTTGACTAGAAGCCTTTCATACTGCATGCTGCTGAAGCCAATCTCAATCCACTTATTTCTGTTAAGACTGATGCATTCAAGTCAGCACAATTAATCACTGATGCAGGGAACATGTTTTCACAGCTCTATGCAGCAGTTTTGTGCACGTGAACCTGTGATAGAACAAAAATATATGTTTGATTTAAATAACCAGTTTAGTCCACGAGGTCAAAGGTGAGTGCGATGGTTTTTCTGACCTCGGGTAAGGACAGAGATGTCTATACTTGCATGTACTTCTTTGTGAGTGATTTAGACTGGATATTTTTTTTCAGACTGTCTAATGGTGTGTGCTCTGGCTGTGTGCTCACTGTTGCAGTCAGTTCAACACTTTGCAGTCAAATCTTTCTGCTGATATGCTTTGTAAAAGTCATTACAAGAGAGCATTTCTGTAAAGTGAGGATGAAACGAAGTGGAGAGAAGCAAGTAGGAAGATTCAACAAACTGCTTCAGTCTTTATCACCTCATCCACTGTTTATGCGCATATATACAGAAGCTAACAGTCAGGGCATTTTACATAAATCTTTATTTTTAACTGTGTCACAGCATTTGTGGATGTACTCAGTTGTCACGAAGCAGCTTCAGCTGACACCTGGAATGTGGAGCATAACATGATGTTGGTCGTCAGGTTGGATCAGATTACTTCAAGTACAAATGACAAACGCTAAAAGATGTTTCAACACATGAAATAAAACAACTGAATGTGTAACTTAATGTGGCTTCTAGTGAATGCACTTCATACTGTAAGTATCAATCCGTTTGGTACAGGCCAAGCTGGCTTTTCATACAGGAGGATTAAATTAACTGAGGCAACACCACCAAACAACACCAGCTGCCTGGGAATACCAAAATAAAACCACTAAAGCAGTTAAAGGTCATATTTGACACCCAGACTGCACTGCATGGACTCGAGAACACTTCTGTTTGCTGATGAATGCAGGGTTTATAAAGGTAAGGTACATACATAGAAGGAAGATTTGAATTAAAGCTGGAAGTCTGCATATGCACTGAACAAACAAATTCATTTTAAACAGAGTTCAAAAGTTCACTGAAAGACACGATGGGCACAAGAGCAACTATCTTTTTGTAATGTAGTAACTAATAGCTGACAAATAATGTCAAATTTACAAGTAGAAAAAATAACTGTTTTAAGATTTTTTTTCTTCTTCAAATAAATTAGGGAAGTCTGTGTATGTGGTTAATGTTTAGAATAATGCATCTTTCAACAATGTATGCAGTGCATGAGCTGATTCTCTGTTTCTGACAGTACTTAGATCTGTAACCTGCCCTATCTTCCAGCTGAGGAAAGAGCAGTAGTTAGAGTAGATCAACAACGGCTCCAAAAACCTTCCTGAGGACATAATCCCAGGACGTCCTACTGGAATGAGACATGGGTCCATCATGCCCATTTCATGCTTTCTCTCTCCACGCGTCAGAAGTTGCAGCACGGAGAGATGACATATTTAAAGCCAAGAAGTCACTAGTGAGCAAGGAAGGCATGAAGTACATTCTAGCGTCCTTCTATAGCAGAAATGATGAAGTAACGTCTTTAAACAGTGACGTCTGTTTAAATACTTTCCCGTGATTATTTCCATGGTACCTTAAATAAAATTTCTCCCTTTGCTGGTAGTGCAGCTTACTGCAACTTGTGCATCCTTTTCATGATTTGCTTCTCCAAAGCGTTAAATCGACACAGTGGACCAGCATGCCTATTAAATATTTCACCGAGATACTGGGTGGGACCCAGAATCTGAATCTTCGGTCTTCTAGTTCCGAATCCAAATCCTGGAAACTTGATCAAAAAGAATGGATGAAGGATCTTTGATATGTGATATTATGACTCTGGAAATGTGTCCATCAACAAATTATACTTTTTGAAAAACTGATGATACTGGGCAAAGTACAGATTTAATGTTTAAAGCAAAGAAACTCAAAATGGTCTGTACAGAGAGAACATCAGTGATCTAAGAAATATCTCACGTCTCCCCCCTTCAGAATCAAATTTTCCAGTGATTTCTGCAGAATCTCTTCCCTCTCATGCCTCAGGATTGTGCTGTGTAAAACAATCTCACTCTCAGAGGACTGTCATTTTCTTTCCACATGTAAATGTCAGTCTCTTTTGACAGCCTCCCCACAGTTTTGGAAACTATTAAAACCGTACCTGAAACTCTGATCGTCAGTGATGAGCCTGGGATAAAGCAGAAGCTGATGTTTGATCTGTGATGGCAGCACATGTGGTCACAGTGGGATTTCCACTCTGAAAACATACTGTACATGTGTGAATATGAAGACTCTAAACAGGAGATTTCTTTTTTCTTTTTTGTCTGTTCTCACATCATAGATGCCGCTGGCAAAGTTATACAGGATACTGTCCGGTTCCAGAGTCAGGGAAGTATGTTGGCTTGCTTAGTATTTCGAATACAGTCACTGAACAGCTATAGACATACACAACACATTGTGCTGGACTTGTGTATATGCTTTTGTCTAAGCGGTTTAACTAAAAGCTGTGAGGCAGTCAGTCCTTGAGTGTGTAGTTTAGCAATCTGACCACAGACATATGTCTACGTGCTCTGTAGCATTTACATAAACCCAGACAGGTCTGTTGGCATCAGCGAACCTGTTTATTACAGTATGAAGCAGAGCACAAACACCCTCTCAGTGATAAACACATGCTCATTCATATACAGTCGACCTTATACTCACAGACCATCTGTTGCAGCTCACGAGAAAAATCTAAAGTTTTTATGGTGTGCAGATAAAGAAATTCTTGTTTTTCCTCCAAGCAAAGCTTTCAAAGTAATGATTTCTGCCAAAAGTATTTTGTAAACAGACTGTCCTCACACAGGAGGTCTCAGGTTTCTAACCTGTGATTATACTTATAAGAGAATCTGACCCACACCACCATCTTTTCCTAAACATAAGAGAACAGTGAACAACAACAAAGGTTAGTGACTCCTATGTGTGAGTCAAACCCCAATATCGTGTCTGAAAATCCTTTTTTTGTCAAAATCACGCAGAGCGGAGTATGTTCTTTTAAACTGCACTACACTTATGCCTGGTTGCAATTTATGTCTATGTAATGAAGCCTGTAGATTCAAATTTCAGAAGGTTATTGTTAATCAACTTTTGATTTGATTTTTATTGATTAGCATTCAAATATCTCAGTGAAGACAGAATAAAGATTCCCACAAAGCAAGAAAGCACGAGACAAGGCTAATCAAAAGGTATTGGCTGCTTATTACGCCAATCCTTTTAACAAAAGATCTTTTTGCATGCAGCTCCTGTACACAGGGCTCAAAGCAAAGAATAAAACAAAGCAAAAACAAAACAAACAAACAAACAAACAAAACTATCCACCTTAGATAAGTAACTACATCAAAGCAAAAGAATCAACTTGCCTGATTCCACTCAAGAACAGTCACGTGGTGAACTTTAATCACTGCCACTGGACAGTCAAGCTTGAGCTCTAAGTGTATGTCCTTTCCTCTTCTTTCTTTGTGTTGGACACATGAACACAACAATGCACGCACATTGGATTTCTTTACTTAGTGATTTCATGAACATTATGCACTTCTTGCTCATTCCTGTGTCCAAAATACCACACATGGACTTAAATACCCCTTGACTACTGAATATGGCCCCATCTCTACACTTCTGAATCCCCACCTTGACATGTCGATTGCATTTGTGTGCCTTTATGACCCCAGGGACTCTTTTGCAAGGAGAAATTGCTCCTGGTACAGCAAGTCAAGATTAATCAGTCCTGAGCAGAAACCGCCAAAGAGCAGGAGCTTCAAAAGTGAGCTATCTGACATTTATAAGAGACATTTCTGCCGAGGTGGACAACCGACACAGAGCAGCCACCTCATGGACCAGCCATGTGCAAAGAGGTGGGATCTTTCGAACAGTGATACCAAAGGAACTGAAAATATCCACCTGTGAGGAAATTAAGCAGCATGTATAGTCTGGACACGAACCATCAAGAAGATGTTTTATTATTTTCCTCTCTTCAAGTGTTTTTTTTCTTCTATTTTATGTGTTGCAATCTTAGTGCAGTCTAAATGTGAATAGGTTTAGGAATCAACATAGATTGGACAGGAAAGTCATGGATTGTGTAAAATTTAAAGATTACGGGCTTTACATGTCATATCACAGTAACCTGTGATGTATTTGTGATGTATTAGCAGAGGAGCTATGAAGATAAATTTGCTGATAGGTATAGAGCTTTGGAACTGCAATGCATTCTGGGTAGCCACCACCATGTCAGAAACCAGTAAGTAATAAGGAGGAAAACCCACTAGGAAAAGCTGGGAAAAAAACCCAAACAGAGAAGATCAGATGCATGATACGATACAGGGAGAAACAATGAGGCATAGCAGTGGGGGAGGGGCTTGTTACATGTTCTTGAAATCTATTTGCTACGAGCAACAAGACATTAAACAACGTCTTGATGCATGCTCAATCATCCAGGAAAGTAAATCTCCAAAGGTTGATTCTGTTCATCTGGACGTAGCGTTTTGTGGGAGAAACGTTTCGTCATCATTCAGGTGACTTCTTCAGTCTCAGTTGACTGCAGGTTTCAATCTTATAAACAGTGCGTTTGCATAATGGCTGAAACCAGCCCACTGAGGAACAATGGGCTGGGAGGTCAGTTCCTTAATCTTAATTATGCAAATTCTCATGACCACTGATCAACAACCATGAGTCCCATTCACAGAGAGTTGGGGAATGGCTGCAATCACAGCATTGTAAGATGGCGAAAGAGATGAGAGTCATGAGAATTTGTTCACCTCAATGCACCGCTTGGCCTCTGGAACCGGCCACCTGGAGAGGGGTTGGACTGTGTTCTAGTCTGGAGTTGACCTTGGCAGCAGGCAAGTATTCATGTATCCCCTCGGTTTGCTGCCTGTATCTTGGATTTATTTGCCAGTGGAAGAGATGATTGTTTCCCTGTAGCTTTGGATCAGAGAATGGATCCTGACTGCAACAGTTCAGAGTACCCAGCCTTCGTGGGATGCTCAGTTGTGATCCAGCTGGCAACTCTGATGTCCTACTGGGAGACTTCAGTGCTCACATGGGCATGGGACACTGTCATTATGGGCAATGGCCATAACGGCAGTGTGACCCTGGGAGGCGTTATCAAAAGGAACCCTGATCTGAATCCTAATGATGTTCCGTTATTGGAATTATGTGCAAATAACAGTTTGTCCGCGACAAACACCATGTGCAAACATAAGTGCACCAGGACATCCTAGGTCACAGGTCAATGACTGATTTTGTAATTGTATCATTGGATCTACGGCTTTAGGTTCTGGTGAAGAGAGAAGCTGAGCAGTCAACTGATCATTATCTGGTGGTGAGTTGTACGAGATGGCATGGGAGGACACTGGACAGACCTGGCACACCTAAACATATTGTGAGGGTGCACCGGAAATGCCTGGAAGACACTCCTGTCTGTGAGACCTTCAACTCCCGTCTCTGGCAGAGTTTCCACAGTATTCTAAGGGTGGCTGTAGCTCCTAAAAGCTCCTCTCAAATATTTGAAACATTTTTTTTAATCTGAAAAAAAAATATCAGTCAGTAACATTAAAAAAGAACTGATCTAAATTAATTTAACTGTCTCTCTTTGTGAGGACAGCGATTCCATTCCCAAGGTTTAACCATCACATCTAGGTGCCAAACATTTACCCTAACTCACATCTAATTTTAACCCTAAGATCAGCTCTTCACCCTCAAATGGGCCTTTTGAATGGCTAAAACCTTCTAACTTTTACAAAAAAATGTTTTACTCTAATGTACTCAGAGCAGTACATTTATGCACTGCAACTTATGCACTGCACTCATAATCAAAATGACAAACATATATCTTAGAGGAAAGCTCATTCAAACCAACAAAGTTCTGAGAGTTGGAGAATTAGTCCCAAGTACATTGAAGCTGTGGTCTAATGCTTTATACCATGAACATGAGAAGTATCAGCAGTTTCTCAGTTCCACAGAATTTCTCTGCAGTATATACATGAACACTGTGGATGACTGTCCTCATTGTCAGCAGACTTTTGGGAGACCCAGATCAAACTGCCTCTAGCTCAGATTTTTTTGCTCTGAGATCAGATACAATGTGCAGATACACAAGGTAAAACAAGACACAGGAGAAATAAGCTAGCTAATCACACTCTGACTCATTGTAATACCTACAGCATCCTCTAATCTCTGCAGAGACTGATGAGCTCTGAAATTTTTCAAATAAACTACTCCTCTGTGTGGTGCCGCTGCAGAGGAGGTGGATACACCTGCACGGCAATCACCAATCACCAGCTTAAAGTCTGTGCTCTCTGACTGCTGTGGTAGTTGCTGTCAGAACGATGAACTGCGAACTGAAAAGCTGCAGCCGGTGTGTACATTGCAACAGCTGTGAATAAAGATGCTGAAAAGCATGCAAACGTGGACGTGTCTGCTGTGGTTCTGTTACACTCTGCAGATCATCAGTTAGCTGTTTTACAGCTACTCTTTCAAGAACATTTGAGATAAAAGGAACGCTGGAGATGAGCTTTTAATGAGCTAAGACAGCAGGTCACCTAGTAATTAGAAGGTTGGATCCCTGGCTGAGCAATAAGCTACACTCTGAGTTGCTATGTGTTTATCAGAGTGTGAATGTTGCACTTTTAACCAGTCACATGTAGCTCAAGTCTACATTTCAACTCTGTTTTGTTAATTGTAGTAATTAATTGAATAAATTCTTTACTTACTCTCAGACCATTGGGTCTGCAGTTCAAAGAAGAAAAACGAAAACTTTCTTATGCAAATTTTCACATTAATTTAATGGAATAATCGATTACAACCTATCAGATTCTCCCATGCTTTACTAACACTTAGCATTTTCGACAGCTTTACACATAACACGACCAAATCACATTTTCTTTCACACTTGACCAAGTGGTGCTACACTTTAAGGGCACCAGAAGCGCATAGCACAACATAGAAGAGCCACCTCCACAGGACAAGACTCCGCAGTCCATCTGCATCTTAAGGATAAAGGACAGTCATTCGAGTGAAAATCATTTTTGTTTTTTTTAACATATATTTCTAGTTAAAGGAATTCAAGAGGCTTATCCCTCAAAACTGTAAATACAAAAAAGTTGCATAAACTAGTTTCCCACCACAGGAAATTTATTTTGAGTGTCTTCATAGTTTTATTTTTGAAATACACCAATTTTTATACACTGCAGGAAAAACGAAAATGAATATTATAATGCAAATTTGCAAAAAAAACAGCATATGTATCAAAAATAAACTATTTCCAACAGTGCAATTTGAGTCCTAAGCATCCCAGAAAGTATTCAAAAAAGCATAAAGTTAAACATAACTTTTAAAAATACCAGTATAGGCTTATAAGGTAAAAAAACTACATTTCCGCGAAAATGACGTCACTTCTGGTTTTGGGCAGGTCGTGGCGGACATGCAAAAGTTCGCGCTGATGTCTATTCCAACTTAGGAAGTGTTATGAACAGCTGATCGGATCGGCAAAGCGTGGAATATTATGTTTTTGTTGCTGCAAGTGCTATGCAATTTTTTGGTGTATGTGGAAGGAAACTGTGACCTAGGACAAGCTGATGGTATAAGATGTAAGTACAACTCCTCCGGTTTCATATGCAAAACAATTATTGCGCTAGCTTATGTGGTTCCGGTTCTACAGGGATTTAAAAATAGTTATGCAAAGCGGACCGTCCCCGCTTCGACCGGTTTTAAAGGGTTAAATAGTTCAATTTAATTAAATAGGCATATTTAGTTTTGTTCTACACTATAAAAAAATCTTAGATGTTGTCACGGTCTGGCTGGCAGACCGTGGGGATGTGAGAAATGAGGACCCAAAATGCAGGACTTGGCGCTGAAGGCAGTGCGTTTATTTACAGTGGTGAGAATCCAAAGAACAATAAATTCCCCGTGCGATCCCAACTCCCGTTCCGTGTCTTCTCCTTTATCCCGTGCTCCGTGCTCTGTCTCCGTTCCCTGTGTACTGTCCGTGTGCTGCCTCCTGGTCGCCACAATTCCTCCTGAGAAACACGCATACAAAAGGCAGTCGTGAGTACAAAACCTAACGGCAGACTTCCACTAACCTTGCACGATAAACTAAGACTGACGGGAAGTCACTCAACGATCCAGCGTCGAGGAGCTCTCAGCCACACTGTTTTGAAGCTCCTCTGACGAGGCTTGATCGGTGCCAGGTGTGTGTGGACTCCTGGGTGGGACCGGTCAGCTGGCAGGGCCACACCCACCAGGCCTAGAAGTGCCTGCCACGACCGCACCCTCACACACATGCACACACCCATAAACACCTGACAGTACACCAACATGGAAAACAGGACAGCAGACACAACCATAATAACAATAA
>NW_005187712.1:516771-524645 GCF_000239375.1 Pundamilia nyererei
AATTTCTGTGGCTGCGACATGACGAGCTAAATAACCAGGGCTGCACATAAGTGGTCCGCAGGTGCGCATTTGCTGTCAAAATAAAAAACACGCACAAGATAAGAAGTTGCAACGCGTGTTTGCATACATAAGATTTTCAGGAGGAGGACAGACATTTGTTTAGAACTCTTAAAGATGTCGAAGAAGCTCCTTTAAGCAATTACTGTGATGTTCCTCCACCTCCAAAGAAATGTCAGGAGTCCGAACCACAAAAGAAGTGCGTATTCTTGGAAAAGTGGTTGCAGGAGGTGAGCTGGCTTCAAACAAATGATGAACGCACAGAGATGTGGTGCAGAATGTGCCGTGAAAATTTAATAAATGACAAATTAAAACAGCATGAACATTTTTTTTTGTATCGAAAAAATATCGAACCGTGACACCAAAGTATCGAACCGAACCGTGAATTTTGTGTATCTTTGCACCCCTAATAAACACACTAAAGCTTGATACAAGAATACAGGAGGAGCTCAAGGAGAGGACAATCATCAGCTTCTAATTCTGAATCGGTATTTCGTTTGAATGACCAGAAGCATATCAGGAAGTAGGTGTACTGAATTTTTCCCTTTAAATAATTTTATAGCCATTATTACACCTTTTAATTTTTCACATACGACGGCTCCAAACAAACCAAATCTGTCAAGGTTGTACGATGAAAAATCTTGTAAAAAATCCAGATCAAATATGCGGCTCCTCTGCTGTCCATTAGTCTGAGACCTTCTAGGAAGCTCACTGCGCCTTGTTTTTGTCATTGTGTAACTATTTCTGAATTTCTGCTGTGCTGGAGTTCAAAATTCCAACTGAAACTAAAATGACTTATTTTCTTCCTTATCTATTTTTGTAGCTGGTAAACATCTTTCTCACAGGTTAAAGACAAACAGATGGTTGGTGTTGCAAGTATTTTTCAGTGCAGTATTAATTAAAGCTTATAGCAGCTGATGCAACAGATTCACACTGACCTGCAATTAAGGAGAACACTTGAGAGTTTGGAGAGCTGGGGATATAGCAACCTAACAAAGTGCTGCCAACTGCCATTAGAAATCCATCCCTCTCACTGGGATTTGTACTCATTAAAAGTTGCTTTGTGACATTTTGATTTAGATGGTTTTTTTCGCTCTTGTCTGTGTGCTTGTGTTTTTCTGGTGCTTGTGAAGTTCTCCTAAATGTGACGTTGGAGTAAGTTGACGAACAAAATGTAAACACGAGAGGCTGGGTTTACCAGGTTATATACGGCCACGGTCTTTATGAACATAATGGCATGTTAAGTTGATAATAATCCGTCCTCTTTTTCGCTTGTCCAGAAGTGTGCAACAACTAACACGGGAAAAAGTACAGGTCAGTAGTCCATCACCAGGCAAATGCAGACAAACAACCACAAATCACAATATCAAATTCAAAGAAGGGACAGAAGACATACAGTTTCCAACCAGGAGACCCACATCTACAACCTGGAGCTTTGAGGTGACAGGGAAGGAAGCTCACACGGGGAAGGAAGAAGAAAAGAAAAAGCCATACAGCACCTGCAACGCAGAAACATAAAAAAATGTACAGATACGTGAGAGTGTGTGTGTGTGAGAGAGGGAGAGTCTGTGTATGTGTCTTTGTCATGAAATCTTCTTGAAAATGAGGGTGTGAAGCTTCAATATCGCCCCCTGGAGCTACAGGCAGACAGAGATATATCCAGGAGTTTCCTAAAGAGTACCAAAGACCTAAGGCAGGGGTGTCGAACTCCAGGCCTCGAGGGCCGTGTCCTGCAGGTTTTAGATATCACCCTGGGTCAACACACCTGAATCAAATGATTAGTTTATTACCAGGCCTCTGGAGAACTTCAAAACATGTTGAGGAGATAATTTAGCCATTTCAATCAGCTGGACACGTCTAAAACCTGCAGGACACCGGCCCTCGAGGCCTGGAGTTTGGCACCTGTGACCTAAGGCCTCACATCTGGGCAACAACTGCTTGTCCATTCCAGGTGGAGTCACTGCATGTAGTGAACCGTAATGACTAGTTTAGTGTAATTAAAAAGGAGGGGCAGGTCGCCGCACAGCACAGCCAGCAAAGCCACATGATCACATTATAAAATCTGCTGGAAAACCATCGGGACCAGAGGTTTCACTGTTTGGGAGATGCTGCAGGTTCATGACATTCAGACAATGAAAGAGGTGAACTCAGAGCCTCAGGCTGTTCATTTAGTTTTGGTAGATTTATATTGCTAAATTCTTCAGTGGCTGCTTTACATGAATTAATCTGTGATGCGTATACAGCTTCATCATAAAACTCTCTAAAAATAATTTTTTATTTGTTGTGGGTCATGATTAATGTTTCCAGTTGAATCCTTAATAAAATTAATAGCAAACAAAACTTTTTTCCACGTTTGAAGTTCTCCAAAAACAGCCTTTATAGCAGAAATTCTTATTAAAGATTTAATTGAACTCCAGTTTCAGTTTTCTCAGTGTGTTAATTATATGTTCGTTTGGTGAGGCAGCACACACAACTTCTAATGGTGGATTTTTTTATTTTACTTCTAAAACAAGCATTTTTTCATTATCTTTTTTCTTATGTGAACAGTAAGACATTATTTTGTCCTAAATTATCAACTTTCCTGTTTCCCAAAGAATACATGGTGAAATCAGTGGGGCGCCATGTTCCCTCAGTGAGCTGTCATACTCGTGAGTTTGAGGAAGTGAACACCCCTACTTGTAATTTAAAACAACAACTTCTTTTCAAGTTCTATTAACATCTAACTGTCCCAGCTGCTGTGTATAATCATCATAATTCTTTCTTGTAAATTACGTTTGTGTTTAAATCCTCTGACAGTTTTTAATTTCTCTCTTACTATTCGCTTGTTGTTCATTTATCTCAGTAGTCACCGCTAACAGCTCCCTGTTAATGTGTTCTCCTGCACCACCCTAAAAGAAAAATCACTCTTAGTTTCAGTTTTTTGGTGTTTAGCTGAAGAAAACAATCATTACACCAAGTAAAAAAGACATCCACACATGCACCATACTTTGTTCCTTCATCTATGATAAAACCAACAATTACAGTATCACCAGGCTATTACATGAAAAAGAGCAAACTGGAGCCACTTCCATTTATGCAAATGGAAGTGGCTCCAGTTTGCACTGAGCTGAGAACATTGTGCAATACCACTGACATCACGTGCAATGAACAGATTTAATGCCTGTATTTTGATATTTTCGGTATGGGAGCATTTATTGGGGACTTTACATGTCTGTCTACATTTCTTTACATTAGGACCACTTAATCCAGTCAGCCAAGCTGGTTTTTTATATTTTAATCTCTCTAAAAATTTGACTTAGTCAGGGTCAAGCTGTTCCCAAATATGTGTTTCAGTCTCCTATAAAAAGCAATCAATCCAAAGATCAAATGATCCTGTAAATAAGTTGCTTTCCCTGCCCCATCCTTGTGGACAAGTTCCTGCCATCCCTGTCTTAGGTTATCTTTCATTATTATTTTTTTGTACACTTCTTTTAATCCCCAGGGAATTCACTCTCTCCACTTAACCCATTCGCTCAGTATGTAGGGACAGTACCTTACTCAGGGTACCAAACGGCTACCTCAGGGCAAACACTCGCTATCCCCCCCCCCTCTTATTATACTCTCTATTTTCCTGCTTATGCTTATATTTACACCTAACAACAATTAATTCATGGTTTATAATTTGGAATTGTGATTTCTTTTTATATAACATTATCAACACAAAACCTTTCTTAATACATTTCTACAGTTCTAATTTCATCCAAATTCCTAACAGTCCACTGAATCATCATTCCAATAATTACACTGTAAATTCCAGTACCTTACATAAATAAGTTAACTTGGCGAGGAAGAATACAAGATTTTTAATAGTTGGTGTTAATTATACAGTGAAATTTTTAATGAGTGCTTACTGACTGTTAAGTGAAGACAGTTGTTTTACCAGTGGGAGGAAGTAATGCGCTAAACTATGCCTAGTCAGATGAAAAGAAGATGCTTAGTTATTTGGAAAGATATGGATTTTAACCTTTTCTGAAGACCCTTTTTTTCCAAAAACAGTAGGGTGAGTAATTGAACTAGGAAGAAGTGGGATTCCCTCTGTTTCTCAGCTGATAAATAAAGTTTATTAAAGAATTAAACCCCACTCCAGGAGACTGATTCCAGAGTTCAAGCCATCGAGGTGATCCTGACTATATGTTCCTGTCAGCCCTGTCAGCCAAATGCTGGCCCTTCTCCCACCAGAGAGGTGAAATTATATGTCCCAGCCACTAGCATCAGTCCACCATGGCCACCACTGCCCAACACATACTGCACATGTCCCTATGATGCTTCGTAGAAAAGTTGAGGTTTTTCCGAGTGGAAGAAAGGGTTGTTTCCCTGCACCTTCAGTCCAGGAAATGTGTCCTGACTGTCATCTGCACGTATGCACCAAGTAACAGTTCAGACTGCCCAGCCTCCTTGGAGTCGCTCAAGTGTTCTCCATCTGGTGACTTAGTGGTCCTACTGGGAGACTTATGTGGGCAATGACAGTGATACCTGGAGGGGCCTGAATGGCAGGAGCAGCCTGCCTGATCTGAACCTGAGTAGTGTTTGTTATTGGTTACGGGAGTCACAGTCTGTCCACAACAAAGGTGTGGATGCAAGGGAGTTGTTGCATGTCATGATGATAACCGCTGAACTAGATGATAGACACCAGTGTGTATCCTGTAGGAGGTGCTGTGGGAGTATGCGGTGTCTGTTGAGGTGGTCTGAGCATCTGACTAGGACACCTCCTGGGTGAGGGCGAGGGACATCTGTGATCCTCTGCTTAGGTTCTTGCCCGCATGATTACCCCTAACGCGTGGAAGAAATTAATAATTGGATTGTCATTAGTTATTATTATCTCTTCCGCAGCGTGCCTTTGTCCTGTTTTTCTCCCATCACCTCTAACCAGTTCATCCATAATATACATCCCCGTACTTTGCACTAAACCTTTATATTTATTTTCATCTAGTTACCTTTAAAAATGACTCGATGAAAGGAGCTTTTTATTTATCTCTATGAAAGCTCTCAGTTCACATATTCAATTTAACTCAGTTTCATTTATTCAGAACCAAATCACAACAACAGTGCCTCAAAGTGCTTTATATTGTAAAGACCCAACAGTAATACAAAAAAACACAGAAAATGTCAATGATCATATGACCCTCTATGAGCAAGCGCTTTGGGAAGGAAACAGTGGGAAGGAAAAACCCCTTTCTAACCAGTGATGGTAAATTTGATTCTTTTACTGAATCGAGTTTTAATGAGTCACTCACCAAAGTGAATCGGGTTTTGATTCACTGAGTCAGTTGACCAGAGAGTGCAAAAAATGTACATTTTCACTCAAACTTAATTTGTTTCTCTTTTCATGTAAATCCCACTGCTAAGATGAATGATTAAAAAAAACAACTATTTTATAGAGCAAAAAAGAGCAAAAACATTTCTAAAATTAAGCAATTTCCTATCAAAATTGCTTAATAAACATTTATTTTGTTTATTTTTATTTTATTAGTATTTTTCTTAAATGTGTTAAATACATATTTTCTCATCTAAATGTCCACTGAAATGTGAGCCAGGGGGCAGTAATGCGCCTTAACATTGGTTGCCAACCAAGAAGAAGAAGAAGCTGTGAGCCAGGAGGGAGGGGGTGTCACTACCCATCCGTACCGGAAACCCGATCGGTACACTGCATGCGCAAATCTTACGTCACTTCCTCTCTTTGCCAACATTGCGACATTCAATATATTTGAATGATACAGTTAGCGCCCAGTTAGCTCCTAGCATTTCTCAACAGCTCTGCCTCCTTTTCGACTGCCCGGGACATTTAAACAATGGATAATCCGTATACAAAGAAATTCATGCTTTTCTCCTCAACAGAGAGCGTCCCCCGATTGAGCAACAGCGCCGTAAACTAAGAAGAATGGTGCCTAATTACAGACTTAATAATATTGACTTAGCAATGTGTCACGTGAAGATTCATCAGCCAGATGAAGTGTTTACTGGCAATTGACAGTGATAGCGGACAACATCATCACTATTCCAACAATCCTCTCCTCACAGACAAGCATAGACACACTCGACTATCGCTAAATCAGATTTAACACACGTTTGTAATGACGCCAATTCAGTTTACAATAGGGTTCATTCGCTCGGTCAGCAGGTGGCGGTATCCTCGTACACTGGGGAGTAAACTGCCATTAAACGAACAGAAGAAGAAGAAAACATCTGCACATGCATACCCGATGTAGTTTTTAAAAAGAAATGAATATGTACAAGTTTCACGTTTTTTATGTTCAGATGTAGGTGACCGAATCAAACAATGCCAATGATTTAACATGCCAGGATTAAATCCCCTTTCCACATTCAGCTATGTCATTTAACTTAAACATTTAATATTGAATAATATAACAAATAATTACAAATTTGAAGAGTGAAGAATGGTGTGAATTCAGTTGTTAATATTTCCTATAGTAGATTCCTGCATATCAGATTTAGAAATGATAACATCCTCCTCTGTCACACCAACCTTGTGCATGTTCTCTATCATTACATCTATGAGCCTCCTCTGAGGACTTCCTCTTTTCCTTCTGTCTGGCAGCTCCATCTTCAACACATCCAATAAATCCACTATCCCTCCTCTGCACATGTCCAATCCATCTGAGCCTCACCTATCTCAATTTGTCTCCAAAATGCTCAGCCTGAGATGTACCTCTGATATACTCATTTCTAATCCTGTCCATCCTGGTCACTCCCAAAGAAAATATTAACGTCTTCACCTCTACCTCCTGTCATTTCCACCATCTACAAACCATATATCATACGAGGTGTAGCTGATACCCATCTGTCACAAATCACTCCAGCGTTCATCTCCACCCACTCCACCCTACCTGCACTCTCTTCTGCTTTGATGATGGACTGAAGAGTGCCGTCTTCAGTGCAGTATGCCTTTTACCTACATCTGTAAATCTCTGTACACAGAAGGAGGCAACTCTGTTACAGTGACTGAGATCAGCAGCAAAGTATCAGAGACAAATATGTGATAATGACTTGACTCTCTAATGTGCTCTAACTTGTGAAAAATGGTCACACTTTCACGGAGGGTTGTGGCTCCTCTTTATCACTTCACATTGCAGTAAGTAATGGGCACTGATAGCTACAAAGCCAGCAATCTATGCATGTATTTTCTTCAGATTTGCTCTTTATAGAGGCATCATAGGCACACAGACAGAATATTTCTTCGATTTGGAACAGGAGGTGGTTACCATTAATGATGGATGGGAAGTGAAACAAACGCATGCACATGCAGGGCACTTGAATCCACATTCACTGGACCCATTAATAAGATGATTGGGATTCAAAAATCATGCGGCTCTTTAGTCTTTATTTTGCGGCTCCGGGTGGTTTGGGAAAATAAATTAGAAGTATTTAGCTGAAGTGAATTTTATTTGTGTTTAGTTCTTTTTTTAACTTGTAGTTCTAAATTGAAGAATTATTGTGATTTTGAAATATAAAAATAAAATTATATCTTATTTTTTTTTTCATCGCTCAAAATAAGCGGCACACTCGCGGAAGCCGGTGTACCCGCCGAAACGCCGTGCATTTATCGAGACTTTCAACCCCAGGTAGGCCAATTATGGATCTTTGGATCCACATTATGTCAGCAGCTGTTCTCCACCGTGAACAAAACAAAAACAAACATAAACAAACAAAAACAAACATAAAAGCAAACAGCGCTCAGAGATGACAGCAGACACTGTGCGCAGAGGTTCGGGACCATAAGTCCCATTGTAAACATATCACGGCAGACCCGACGATGTTTT
>NW_005187712.1:557165-561045 GCF_000239375.1 Pundamilia nyererei
ACTTGTGAACATTGACAAGTACAAGTTACAATGTTGTAAATTATAATAAAACTTGAGCTTAAAATAAATAAATAAATAAAATAAGAAATCTATCTGTTATCAAAATCAGAATCAAATGCTTCATTAGAATAAAAAAAATGTAACTTTCTGGAAGGTAAACATCTGGTATAAAAGTAACATCTCAGAAAAAAAAACATCATAGCAACAGAAAAACATGGTAGCAGATGTGATGGTCTCTGGCTTGCTTTGCTGCCTCAGGACCAGTAAGACTTGCTGTGTTAAATGAAACCAATTATGCTGTATGCCAAAACAAATCATGAAGGAGAATGTCTTTCAGAAAATATATCAAAGAATGTTTTCTGACTACTGTATAAAGAACAGTGGCTTAATATTAATATAGCAGACATGAGACTGGAGTCCTCCAGTTTTCCATTAAGAGCCTCAACATCGTCTTGGGTTTTAAGAGGTAAAACAACCCCTTCAGGGACCTCCGTAACTGAACCATTTTTCTGCTTCAGCAAGGCAATTAGCATCTTGCTATGAACCAGTTGAGTCTCCTTCACTTCTTCTAAAATGGCAAGGACTTTCGAGAACATGGCTTTACAAGCGGGGCTGGCGACGCTCCGAGCAGCGGGGCTGGCGACGCTCCGGGCAGCGGGGCTGGCGACTACACTATTGTTTTTTCCAGAGGGTCGCTTAAGGAGTTGTTCTGGAGGCGTGGGTGAAAGTTCTTCATCTGAATCAGAAGGCTCACTTGATTCAGTGTGGCTGCTCAGTTGATTCTTCATCAGTTTAACACTTGGCCTAGAAAGGTTAAGCACAGAACATTTATGACACTGTTTCAGAAGGAAATAAACTTCATCTTGTTTGTATGCTAGTACCACTTACTTTCTTTTTCTTATGCCATTCTCATTGTCCGTCAAGTCTGATGAATACTCTGCTTGATGCAACTTTGCCCTTGCATTTGCATAAGTTGCTATAACATAAATTGTACAGAATACCACATGTAAGATACAATGTAAAGAAGAAATAAATCTGCAAAAACAATAACAATGAAAAAATGGTTTCCAGTAATACAGGGCCATACATTTACAAAAGCCTCCAAGTAAAATAAAATGTGCATGTATAAACTTTTAAAGAAAAAGAAATACAGATGTAGTGTACAAATAAAGTCAAACTTACCTGCATTTCCCATGACACGGACATTGTAGAGTATCCAGTTGCTGGTTGGTGGTGTTCCTTCTTTTACAGCCTTTGTCACATTCACCAATGAGGCAGGAGGCCACCAGCATAATTTTCTCTCTGTGTCATGGAACCACTCTGATGGAACGATGTCTACCTTCTTGCAGCCATCAGAGTCAACTTCATCCACAAACTCGACCACACTGAATGAAGACATCCTGTAAACGCCATTAAGTTACATGCTGTGTAGCTGAGGCAAAGCTACAAATGCGCTACGAAAAGGTAACAAAATAATTGGTTTTGTAAATTTAGTTACAGGAGCACTAGCAAGATGACCTGAAAGTTTTGACAGCAAATGTACACCCAGAGATGTTGAATCAATAGGGTAGTTAAAAAACGCTGTTCCAGTCTCAAACAGTTCATACAAAACATGTATTTCTCCGATGAACAGCACAATGTTCCGCACAACTGCAACTTTGCCTTCAAGATCAAAACAATTTGTTCCATTGGAGGTGGAGATTATTTGATTTCCATGTCAGTACAGTCCACTCAGTCCGTGTCTTGATTCCCACACACAGCCAAGATGCGATTCTTGACGTAGTCTTTAGCAGCCGTCGGATTGGTGAATATTTCCTCACCAAGAGGGGAAGAAATCCTTAGCTTCGCTGGGTATAGCATCCCGAATCTCACAGCCCGACATCCGCGCAGTAGATCTTTAGCTTCTTTAAAGGCCCCCCCTCTCTTCGCGACTGCAGATGGCAGGTTGGGGAAAATTAGGATTCTGTCTCCATTATGCGTCAGGGGACTGTTTAACGCGGCCCTGCGAAGTACCTCCTCCTTTTCTTGAAAGTAGTGAAATTTGACAATAAGTGGCCTGGGTCTCTGATCTCTCACAGGGACAGGCTGGAGGCTGCGATGTGCCCGATCCAGTGTCGGAGCGGTATCCAGAGCCAAAACCTCCTTTAGTAGCTGGGCCACAGAGGTGACAGGGCGCGTCCCAGTCTCAAAGTGCTCCCTCACGCCAAGTATTCGAATGTTGCATCTGCGCTGTCTCCCCTCAAGGTCTTCGGTCTTGTCCAAAAGAGCTGACACAACTTCTTTCAGATCGTGAACTTGCTTCTCCAAGTCCACAACCCGGTCCGAATACGTGTTCGCATCTTCTTCCAGGCTAGTTAGCCGGCTATGGTGGTCAGTGAAGGTAGTAGCTAGAGCATCAATCTTAGCACAAAGTTCAGTCCGCACTTCATCTGTTTGGTCAGAAACATTGCTGCGAAGCGAATCGATCAGCTCATTAAGAGCTTGGCACTTGGTCTCGACTTTTGCTTCCAGCGTAGAAATTTTGGCGACTACATTCTTCTCCGAGTTAGCTATGGCAGCCATTAGCGCGGCCGTGTCCGGGGATGTAGCATTGCTATCAGTTGCCTTGGCTCCATCAGTCTTTCTGGTGTTTTTGGATCCTGACATTGTTGCAAAGTTCCCTTAGGTGATGCGCACGTTTGCAGTGATAACTCAGCTGACGACAGATAACGCGCTAGTGCCCAATTTGAAAAAATAGCGTATCCCCACAGAGCAACTCAGCCACGTGTCTTTTCATGTCGCTGCTCCTACGTCACCCCTCGGAAAATTGTTTTATCACTCATCCAGGTGACTTCTCCAGTGTCACGGATGAGTGATGAATGTATCTCCCACTGGAAACCATTGTGTCCAGTTAAAGTCCATCGACTTTTTTAAGGAGAGTTGTTAGATGCTGTGCTCATGAGGACAATGGGTTTTAACTTGCAGCACAACACAAAGCTGCCATACTGGATCAACGATCAAAACACGTAATTGAGCAGAATTAAGTCAAAATGTAGTATCCTCATATGACACATCACACATGACCCAGCATTGTTCTAAGAATGCAAACTTTCTTATTGGAAGTTTCCACAGCTGCCAAAAAGGGCCAGATTTCTGGCTGGTCTTAATGGGTGGTCGTTGCTCTCTCGTTTTCTCTGGAATTGCTGCACGGAGGATGAAACACCCATGATAAGCGCAGAGGTGTGTGTCTTTGTCAGAAATCAGCCATCCTCAGCTTCCAGGTTAGGAAAAGTGGAACCAGAAGATATTCAAATGCATCTCTCCACAGCTGCCAATGAATTCTACAAAAAACAAAGTTTGTTAAAAAACATTTGCAGGTGAATCACCGCTCATTTATCACTGACATCCATTTACTCAAAAAATACTGAAAAGTGGATAACTAGAATATATAGTTTATAATTTCAACAATGTACTGTACAAAATGGAACTTTATATGACAAACGTGGTGCTTGTGGAATTTTTAACAAGTACCCTACAAAACTTTGCAGTACTCATGCTGCCAAACTTTTGACGGCTAGGTGTGCAGTTCCTGCTTTAAATGCATTCAATGTTAAGATTAAGAAATCTAAGTGATAAGAGGCCAGAAATGTTTGAACTCGCTTGAAGTCCAGGTGCTGGTTTTCCAGTGTGTGCGTCTGATGGCCCAAAGCTGCCTCAGAGCCGTAACACCATCCATGGCTGCAGCATGGAACAGATGTGGGTGTGTCCTCATCTCCCAGAGGAGTCCAAATCATCATCAAACAGCCCTACAGACACAAAAACGTGAAAATATAAACAACCAGACTATCAGCAGTGATTTAACTACTTTAAGACCTCTGTGAAAATCATTTACAGTATACAT
>NW_005187712.1:561962-565874 GCF_000239375.1 Pundamilia nyererei
AAAAAAAAAAAAAAAGCAATGTTACCACCTTACCTTCACAGGTGGTCAAACTGAGTAAACAGGCACTCAGTCAGAGGTTGGGCTCTCCGTTTGGCTGCAGGGTCCCTTCATTCTTCACATATCCGTGTTGAGCCGAGTGTAAATCCTGAGGCTGAACCGCCTTTGTACAAGCATACACGCTTCTTAGCAGGGCGAAGCTATGAGCTAGAAAAATCCAGGCAGACAGCCTGTGTCTGACCAACCAATCAGAGAGCTCCTTACATCTCAGGAAGTTTCTAATTTGAATAGCAGCAGGATTTTTAAAATGAAGTTGTTAATCCAACAGCCAATCCAAAATTAATCCCTGAGCGAACAGGAACGGGAAATGGATTTTGAAATGCAGTTTATTAAAGTGGAATTCGAAAATGATTTTTGAAATGAAGATTTAAAAAGCATTTTAAAAATCAGTTTATTAAATTAGAATTCAAAAATGAATTTACACATGCAGATTTTATTCTACAATTCATTATTTAAGCACAGAATTCTTTATTTCAATGCGCGTGGCTCTTGTGGTCCTCCATAGCAATCAACTCTGTTTCTCTAGAAATATTTCTAAACAATCTATGATGCAAACAGTCTTCTCAAAGCTGCTGTTCCGAAATGCATATAGCACAGATTGTCTGTCAGGCTACAACACTAGACTTGGCACCAGTCTACAATGCATCACACCGATACAGTGTTTGAAAAGCTTTGAAACAGTGGTTGAGTCAATTTTGAAATAAAAAACCAAAAAGTCAAAGGACAAGTTCATTCCAAGCTTCATTAACATTAACAAGTACTGCTGAAAACATGTTAAACACGGTTTATTCAGTGTAGTGTTATTTGTTTTTTCTTTCAGCAACACATTTTCAGTCCTCAGAGCTTGGCATTCTTGCTCAAGAGATTGGAGGCGTTTAACACATGTTTCAGTGCTAATTAACAGAACATTCTCATGGAGAACAGGCGGGACATCATTTCCAGGTTCTTCATTGATGGAGTCCTTCAAATGCTGTGAGATGGAAGTTTGGTCTGCAGTAGGATTATTGCTGTTATCTTGGGGATAATAGCTTGGTTGACTGGTTAAAACACAAAAGAAGTATATAAAGAGAGGTGTTAAGATATAAACCGCATTTTTGTTAATCATTCTATTCCTACAGTATACTACTACAGTACATGATACCACTACTAGCTTGTGCTAAACTTAGAACCAATTGTGCAGAAACGTTTTGGTTTATAATTTTACCAAGTAGGATAAAGTGGGGCTGAAGATCTTTTACATACATTAATTTAAGTATGATAGTCAGAGTAAAAGACCAACATGCAACAGAACAACAAGTAGGTCCAACATATATTACAACAGTTAACTAGAGAAAGACTTTGATATTTTCACCTTGGGGGGTTGCCTTCTGCAGATAGCTTTATTTGCTCTATCCATTGTAGCTCTGCTTTCTGTCTTCTGTTGAACGGTGAGGGGCGATCGTGGCTCAAGAGTTGGGAGTTCGCCTTTAATCGGAAGGTTGCCGGTTCGAGCCCCAGCTTGGACAGTCTCGGTCGTTGTGCCCTTGGGCAAGACACTTCACCCATTGCCTACTGGTGGTGGTCAGAGGGCCCGGTGGCGCCAGTGTCCAGCAGCCTTGCCTCTGTCAGTGCGCCCCTAAAAAATGCAGAGACAACATGTACCCTACAATGTAGCTGCCATCATCAGTGTGTGAATGGGTGGATGACTGGTTGTGTAAAGCGCTTTGGGGTCCTTAGGGACTAGTAAAGTGCTATACAAATACAGGCCATTTACCATTTGAACACATCCAGTCTCTTTTTTTTCTCCTCTTCTCTGGAAATGGAACATAGTTGAAAATAGATGGAATAAAGTCCAGACTCAATGGATTATTGCTCTTTCTGACTACAAAATAAACAAACATTTCAGTATTTCTACTTTACAGCTTGCTAACTTAGAAAGCACGACAGAAAGCCCACGATGCATGCAACTATGTGGTTTTGCACTCATCAGAAACTACAATGATAGTCTAGTAAATAATGAAATATTTATGTTGGAAAGTGTATATCTTGTATGAAATGATCGCTGCACAAACGGAAACCGACGGCTGGAGGGTCCCATTTTTCAGTCTTGTTTTGCTTACTCCTGGCTCGTTTAATGGTGCTAATCAATTTAGCTCGATTTTGGGAATGCGGTAAAACGACGTACCTTTCTTTTTTCCTCGTCTATTTGCACAACCTGGGGCGCGTTATCAACCATGTGTAGCAGCACGAGGTGGAAATAAAGTAAATACTCTTCAGTTTAAAAGACAACGCCACCCTGGGAATTTCACCCAGAGAATACTGGAAGTAACACTAATCACCAAGAAGGCACTTAGGTTTATTATACTCAGTACAGAGACGAGGTTCAATGATAAAACAGTTTGACAATTTATTAATTATTTAAAACAACATATAAAAGCACAATCATAAAGATCAATGTACAAATATGCTTAAAAAAAAGATATTCAGAGCCGAGGCTTACCAGTGGAGGGGCAGGGATGCCACGCACAAAACCCCCAAAAAAGAAAAGAAAACACACCAATACACAAGTGCAGCACACTATCACACACTCACACTAATAAACTAAAAGAAGACAGGTGTGTAACACTCAAAAGTTCCCACCACCAAGGCGCCCCCAGTGTCCTCCACGTCAGCCCTCTGCATCTGAATAAAAGAAAAAATGAAAATTATAATATATTACAACAAAACTAATATGCAGCGCTGGGGTATAACCCAACTGCAGGACCACACTGGTGATCTGCAGCTAGAAAAAGGGCCTCCCACCAGTGGCGTAACAAAAATCCAAACTACAAATCAAAACAACATTCAATCTAGATAAAACTTTAAAATCTGGAGCAGACGGAATCGCCATATTGCTCCAACTTGCCGTCTGCCCAACTATAAGTTAATCATCCATTCAATCAATGTGCAGGCCAGCCGACTCCCGTAGCCGGCATACATATGATCGCTGTCCACGCCGCTGTCCACTTTAAAAGGCTGGCAGCAGCAGGAAAAGAAACCTCGCAACAGGAACAGACGGTAAAAGCAAAGCAGCAGCACTTCAGTTAGCGTAGCATTCTGTAAAACTAAGGCCCACACTTCGGAGTAAACAGCGTCATGAATCATGAACGGAGTGGCTCATAGGAGGCTTCTACAGCTATGACCAGCCGTTATGGAGGCTTCAGAAGGGTAACCCGCAAATGATCTCTGCAACACCAAGGGAAGTCAGGTGACCAAAAAGGACATCACAGATAAGCGATCCAGGAATGCTCAAATGGCCACTATTTATACTAGCGCCCCCCTAATGCGCCAGGCCGAAAGTGGGTTGAACCGAGAAATAACATTCATCCTGCCACACATGGTTAGCCTCCTTTACCGCGACAGTCAGCCGATTGCTGCCAAAAGGGGGTGGGGGAGTGGGTTTGGGGAAGACCTGTGTGACGTCATCTTCCGGAGCTCTGGGAGACACTTAAAAGAAGTGGAGGATCTATCGGTTTTGTGAGGAAAGATGAGAGGTAAGTGTGTTAGCGTAAGTATTAGCCTAAAAATCTGTCATCAGTATTATATGAATCATGATAAAACACGCTACCATGTTTTTACTTCCTACAACTGGTCCGTCGGGTTATTGTCTCCCCAGAAACACTTCTGTTGTGTTTTTTCCTATTTGTGTTTTCGTTTTTCCTATTTCCATTGTGTTTTGTGTGCTTTTGCAGCGTTTTTCTTATTGCTGGTGTTTTCTGAAGTTGCAGTCCGTTTGTACGGTGGCCCTGAAGTGCAAATCACACCAACAAATTGCTAAACACAACAACAAAATTGAGAGGCCCTGAAGTGCAAATCACACCAACAAATTGCTAAACA
>NW_005187712.1:566791-568155 GCF_000239375.1 Pundamilia nyererei
TGCTTCGTGGAACAGTCCTCTGAGCATTTCCACAACTGAAACGATAATAAATTAGTTCATTTATTATGTTTGGTTAACTTTAGGAACTAACCCTATTATGTGTCTATACATTAAAACTTACTGGTGTAGAATTGTATTGGTCAATAGTATCAGTTGCATTGTCATTCCTTGGTAGAAATTTCTAGTGAGATTATTCAGTGTTGTCCTTATTTGCGTGTTGTGTGGACAATGGAATGTTACATGAATGAATGTCTTTAATGTGTTCCCTTTAGCATCACAGACTACCTCAAACTGCCCGACTCCAACCTTCAGCACCTTCATAGAATACAGAAAAAAGAAAAATGAAGAGAGGCAAAAGTTTTCTGAAGGGAGGAAGGGCTTAAAGAAAAAGGAAAAAAGAAAGGTTCAGGTAGTTTGGCTAGCTCAGTCTGAAAACAAGTTGAGGTTAATTTTCTAATGACATTCTTTTGTTATTCCTTAGGGGAGTTGTGTAAAAAATGTTCAGTGTAGTAAAGCTATCCAGAATAAGAACAATTGTTTACGAGTAATTGTACATTTAGGTTGTCAGGAAGATCCCTCTTTAGCAGTTAATAAATATTCAAGTTTGAATAGATCTGCTTAGAGTCATATTAGTATCTACTTGGCCCATTGTTCATGTCTTTTTCCTTACAGATAAATGTCGGCTTGATGACCATAAAAAAGGGTGGTTTGAAGCCATACCGTGGAAAAACTATTTTCCTAACAACAGACCCTGACGCTACTGCCACAAGTCTGCTCAATCAAGCTGTTAAAAAAATGAAGGACTTTAACAAAGATCTAAAAGATGGACCTTTCCTTCTTCTGTATCCGGATGGCACTGAGGTCATTACTGTCCCTGGAACACAAAGACCATTTGCACTTGAGGCTTATAAGGCTGAAGTTGGCAAGCCTTATCAAAGAATCACTGTTTTCATCTGCTTGAAGAGTGACTTTGAAGATGGTAAGCTGCTAATGTTTGTTTGGATTTTGACACACATTCCATTAGTTTCAACAACTGCTAATTTTGAAATTGTGAAATGTTAACATTACGCATAAAGCACACAAGTCAATAGCATACCTACAATAAAATGGTGAATGGCCTGTATTTGATATAGCACCTTCTAGGGTTCTACAACCCCCCCAAGACACTTCACAACAAAACCAGTCATTCACCCATACACATTCACACACTGCTGGTGATTAGCTACAATGTGGACACAACTGTCCTGGGACTCACTGACTGAAGCAAGGCTGCTGTACACAGATGCCACCTATCCCTCCCACTACCACCACCTGGCATGGAGGGTGAAGTGTCTTGCCCAAGGACACAACGACTGCGACAGACT
>NW_005187713.1:0-1168 GCF_000239375.1 Pundamilia nyererei
CAACACATTTCAAAAGGCACAAATTTTACTTTGAAGGCAAGTGTTCCCTAATTGAGGTATGTGTTGGAGCTTTCATGGTTTCACTATCATACAAAGAGCAGTTGGAGAGTGTTTGCAGATAAGTCAGCATCTTTGATATAAAACTATAAGAAATACAGATAATCTGCTACTGATCAAAGTAATTGCAAGAAAGTTTTTAGTACAGCACCTCATATCTCTTTGTGACCAAATTTCCCTTGCAGCTGCCAGTAGCCTCAAGCAACAATTTCAACAGGCAGTCTTTTTCCCTAGCAGCTTGCAATTATTAGGGGTTCACTGACTGGTGTTTTTCAATCAGTTTTAAAGTGACTGCCATCAACCTTCATGAACGACTTACGAGTCATAATTGCAACCAGTGGTACCAGAAGGTTGCCAGTATCTAGTATCAGTATCTAGGCCTGTGTGTGTGAATAAGAATAATATATATGTAAGTGATAAGAAAATAGATGGAGTTTATCATTTTGAAATGAATGACTACTTTGACCACAGGCTAATCGTAATAGCTAATTCTTAATAACTGTTAACTCTCACTTGGTGCAGCATTCATGTTTCAGGTTTTCCACATCAGGTTGTCATGTTCTAGGTTCTTTATGTTTAGCTCACCTAGTTTAGGTTATAGCTTAGTTGTGCCTTTGCCTTTTGTTTTTGTACTCTTTTACCAGCCTTCAATAAACAGCTCACCCTTTGTTAAAATCAAGTTTAATTATCACGTGTCCTCACTTTGGTCCACCTCCTCACTCCACACAGTCTGCTTCTGCAGATAGTGACAGTGCCCAAACTTGACTGGCAGTGTAAATATGATAGTTTATCTCTCTCTCTGATGGGGGGCTGTCAAGTTAGAATAAGCAAAAATTAAGTGATACAGAGTTGATGAAAGCATTACAACCTAAACTTTTAGATCTGAAGAGTTTTCATTGGCACCACATGACAGCGACACTTCGAATGATAAATGATCTGGTTTCTTATTCTTACAGGCTTAGCTATTCAAATCTTTCCAGGAAATGACCATGTGCTTTCCAAACCATCCCTATCTGAGTCCAAACAGATCAAACTATCTGAGAGTCTAAGATCATTCCTTCTGTGAGGTTGTCTGTGAAGGTTCTCAGTCATCCAGGTCATCGTAGTCAAA
>NW_005187713.1:2791-13745 GCF_000239375.1 Pundamilia nyererei
CGGGACTAAAAAAAACCTCGTAGTTCTTCAGGTGATTGTTGTTGTGATTCTTGTTTGTTGAGCCAGGATGTGGACAGAAAGGCGACACGGACATCAGTGAGTGGATGAAGGCAAAAGAGAAGTATTTGTATTTGAAACACAGTCTGGGGTTTGAAATCCACAACTCAGCTGCTTCACAACATGAATGTGGCGACCAATTGAACAGATTTTTTCATTGGATAAACACATTCAATGCTGGACCCATTTATCGCTTTCCGAATGCTATATTTTGCATAATGCAGTACTTTTCTTTTCTACTCCCCTAGAGCATTTAAAGCGCTTTATGCAACATGCCACATTCACCCAACCACTGCTTTTTATATTTGGCATGATCAAACCACCAACCCTCCAATTAGCAGATGACCCTGCATGATGCTCTACAGCCTGAGCTACAGCCAGGCTGGCTGGACAGAAAGAAAACAATATATTTCCTTTATTCTGTTGCAGGAATCTTCACAGCACCAGTGAATGGTCTCTACTCAGTTGCAGTAGTTCCGACTACCCTACTACTCTCACACTCACACAGCAGGTGCTATTCTTGTGAAGAATAATGTCAGTCAAATTTCAACATATGACAGCCCTTCAGCAGACGGCACTGGCAGCAGCAGCAATGCAGTAGCTCTGCTGGTTGCAGTTGATTGGGTGCACGTAGAATTGTGGGGTCAATACAGCGGTGTATAATAACCTAAACAGCCACAAAACCTGTTTTTTGTTTGTTTGTTTGTTTTACTCTTTCATGGTTTATGCATTGTCTTAAAATGTTAAAGCAGCATTAGTCATCAAATTGTGGTTGCTCGTTTTCCTTTTGTTTGCTTTGTTCATTTGTCTCTCTTAATTCTATTTTTTTTATACTTTTTCAACATGTTCAAAATAAAGATTCAATCAATCAATCAAATCTCTTTATCTCTGTGTAAACTTCTAATGATCTGACCTAATATTACCTCAGCACTTACCTGAATATGTGCACTTATATTATTAAAGGACTCAGTTCATTGTTGTTTATTTTCAAGTAGAATTTAATGCAAATATAAATTGAGAAACTTCTTCAGAATAATAAATGCAAAACAACCTTTTTGTGTACAGTTTTTACAGTGACAGCTGTTTTCACCAGCATCCCACCACAAAGTTTGGTAAAGACAAGAGGGGAGGCAGAGAGCTCCCTCATGTGATCGTACCTTGTTATTGCATTCCGCTGTGGAACTCACACACAGCTCAGTTTAATTCATATCAAATTTAAACCTTGTGTTATATAACCAAAGAAAATCGGATGCCAAAGTGAACACTAAATATCTGACACACACACACACACTATATGAAAATAAGAAAATTCAGATAGATATTTTGACAAAAACTTTCAGAAAACTGAAAAACATATTGTTTAATTTAAATTATTAACAGTTCCAGTTCATTTCCTTTACGCGGTTCAGCTCAAAGTATCTCTCCTTAATTCATATACTTTATAATGAGATATTCTCCTCTTGTGATTATAAATAATAATGAGATTTATTACCATGTCTTATAGTCGCAAATGCATTGGCAAACACAGCAGACATGCACGGATATCATTGTTTGGCCCGGGCATCTTTCCCATGTTCTCCCATTTCTGTCTGGCAGGATCATAGCGGTGCACCACCTTAGTGTCGGTGTAGTCCTCCTGACTGTATCCACCCAGTACATAAAACCTTCCCTCCAAAACAGCACTTCCTGCTCCAACATGCGGCACTGGCAGAGATGCAAAGGCAGTCCAGCAGTTAGCCACTGGACTGTACACTTCACAAGATAGCTGATCAACAATAGTCATGGTATCATCAGTGGTTACTCCACCTGCCACGTAAAGAAATTCACCCAAGATCTCCATACAGTGATGAGCTCGAGGTGAAGCCATGTTTGCCAGGTAGGTGCTTCCTGTTTCTGGATGGTACAGAAAGAGGGATGCAACACAAAGGTAATCATTATTTTCCCCTCCTGTTATGAAGATCTGTCCTTGGGTAACTTTTGCTACATGCCCGCTCAGAGGCAGATCCAAGGGTGAGGTGAAACTGAAAAAGAAAAGATGAGTGATTTGTGACAGCAAACTACAATATTTTGAAAAGTTTTGAATCATTTTAAACAGCTTATTTAGGAGAAATGTAATGACATGGTAATGAACAATGAATGCTCTCCCCAACCTACCTCCAAGAATTTGTAGATGGGCAGTATCTTTCAACACTATCTATAGGATCGGTCTCACTGTGTCCGCCGATGGCATATATCTTTTCATTAAGTACAACCACTGAAAATGAGCATCTTTTTTCTTGCATTTCAGCCAGAAACTCCCAGCTGTTTTCACAAGGGTCATACCTACAAGTGGTGAAATTATGCACATATAAGAAACAGTTAAGTATATGTTATTATTGCTTTTGGAGGGTTGACAATGAACCGCTCTTACCTGTAAACATTATTAAGGGTGTCACCAATGCCATAATACTTCTTGCCTCCCAACACATACAATCGTCCTTTTAGGACAGCCACCTCATGCCCGAATCTTGCTGGCTCAGGCATCTCTCCCAGCTTTCTCCACTCCAATGCCTTTTTTACCCCTATGTGATTCCTGAGGGAATTCCCAAACCAAAGTTCTCTGCTGATGCTGCGGCTACTCAGGTCTTCCGAAATCTGGTCACCTCCAATCAGAACGAGACTCTCTTTTGGCATATAGATGCGGAACTGATGCTGTGCACTCTCACTGGAGCAGAAATCTTCAAAGATTTCCTCATACAGCTCTGCCATGTTGGGATTACACCACATGGTCTGAGATCGCACTTCCTTGAATTCCTTGAATGTCATCAAGGAAAACTGGACAGTTTTCATAAGTTCATGAGCTAGTCTGAGCCTTATCCTGGGCTTTGCTTGGATCCAAGCTGCCACGGCTTTGAATATAACAAGTTCAGATGGAACATAAAGTGAGTTACTGTTTAGGTACATCAAGAGCTTTTTAGCTGAAAGGTCCGTAAACTTTGAGGTGCATGCCACCATCTGGAAATGCCGGAGGACAAAATCATCAGCAAATTCAAGAAGCTGTGGCATTTCATAGGCCTCAGCAAAAGATACCACATCCAGACAAGTTTGAGGATTAATTTCTTGACACAGGAAATTGTAGCACAAGGAAAGTGCAGGTTGGTACTGAAGCTGGAGAGCAGTGCTGGTGATCTCAAAGATGCACTGCCAGCTCATAGGTAGAGCGCCACTGTAAGAGCAGCCAATTAGAACTTCTAATTCTGATGCCAAAAGGAAGGGAAGGGTCACAAAAGGCTGATGGGACTCCTTCATCCCTGAGGTGAACATGCCACGGAAGTAATCACTGCTTACAGCCAAGATAACTCTGTGGACTAGATGAAAGACATCAATGAGTAAATATCTCTAACATACTGTATCCAGGTCACATGCTTGTTTTATAATGTACTTCATTAAAGATGAAGCCTATAAAGGCCCAACGTATGTTTACTACACACTTTGTGCAGAATGTAAATCCAGATTTATTTGATGGTCAAATGTTCCACAATATGGAAATCTGGACCACCCAGTAGTCGCCTTGCAAAAAAACAGAAATATGAACAACCTGAAAACTTATTTGGCAGAACTACAGATGCATCTTAAGAAAATGTATATTTGATGGTAAAATTCTCAATACACATTTATCTAATATTGAATATAGTCACTTTTGCAATGAATGAAGTGATGTTAAATTTGATTGAGGACCTACTTGTGGATGACAGAAAATGTATCACAACACAGAAATTTACTTGAGCAAATAGGTAAAAGTTAAAGTGGGCATCCAGACAGCATTAAATGGTCTACTCACCATGAAGCAATCCACCACAAGCTTCCAGAGTCACATCACATCCCACTCTGTCCATCCACAGCTGTTGGATGGACTGAAGGCTGATCGTCATTTGTTGTGCAGTAGAAATACTTTCCCTTTTCTTATCCCCTCCAGGTTTTGTGGACTTCTCTTCTTCCTCAGTGCAGAGATCGAGAACCCTTGGTGCACCCAGTGTTTGAGCAGCAGCCTTTATCTTGTCCAGATTATCCTTGTTTAAGAATGGTATTTGTCCAGTGTAGGCAAACTCCACAATCGCCTCTAACCCAACATGCTCTACCTCAGGACCAAGAGAGATTGACCACGGGTGAACTCTAACACATGTGTCATCGTCTTTTCTTTCATCAGCTCTTTTGTTTCCTGCTTTGCTTCTTTTTAGATTATCACAGGTAAGTGAACTGACAGCAGCCAGCACTGGGGAGTGCACACAGAAACGCATCCCATCCTCTGTCCTCAAAGTAAGGTCGGTGAGAACGGATGAACTCCTGAATTCATTCAAGGTGAGAAAAACATGTATGGGGTAATCATCTTTGAAATATGTCTTTATGTCATCTTCATCACTAAAATCCCCATCTTCATCCACTGAAGGTTCTGTTTCCTTATCATCTGTAGAAGCTTCCTCTTCTTCTTCACGATCTTCTTTAGTGACCCAAGATTCTGTGACAGTTTCTTCTTCATCTGTCAATATTTCACTGTTGAATTCTCCATTCCACTCCAGAGTAGTCTGAGTTTCAGAGATATCTTCATTTCTGTGTTTGTTAAAATATTTATCCTCAGAAACTGTGAAATCAGAACCTTCTGTTTCTGAACCACTTTCTCCTTTGTCCTCTTCGGTTTCCTCTGCATCCCTCACCTCTGGTTTTGCCTGCACTTCTTCTTCATCTTGATTTCCTCCTGCTTCATTTTCTTCCTCATTCACATCTTCTTCCTCACTGTCAGCGTCCTCACCATTCTCTTCCACCCCTTCTTCTTCTTCTTCTTCTTCTTCTGCTTCTTTATTACACACCTCTGCTTTAACCCAGCATCTTATCCTGTCCCACAATCGTCTCCTTCTCTTCTCCATCACTCTCTTCCATACATCCTACTGCTTCTCAAGGCAGGAATTAGCAACTGCCAGAGTGTCCAGTAGACCTATAATCTTCACAGCTACTTTAATCTTTCAGATTTGCACCTCAGGAATCAAAGCGACTGCAGATCACTTACTTCTTGAGCTGGACTTCGCACTGTGAAACAGCTCAGACCCTACCTCATCTACAGACAAGAGCTGTGTTGTCTATTTGTTCGTCTCCTGCCTCTCTCTCCCCTCTTGCATGTGGCATTGAGTGGCGTGAGAGTGCATGATTCCTCATATAACCAAATAAGCTGCTGTATACAGTGTAATATATCACTAGGTAGTGGAAATTCTAGACATCATGAGGCTTCAGGCAGACACCCAACAAAAGTCTGAAAATGGCACAGTTATGTTTTTATTTACCATATTGTCAAATATTGTCACATTTTTTTTCCAATTTTGTCCTCATTTTATTACTTTATATCTGATATAGCTCCAAAGGATGTGCAGTTTATTGTTGTGGTCTTAAATGAAGGACTTTGCAGTCTATTAGTGTAGGGATTGTGTTCAACAGTTCTAAAATGCAAACTGGAAGAAGCAAAAGCAAGTAATAAACAAGGCAATGACTTGGAGGCAGCTGAATCTCTGCCCATCTGAGTCTATCAACCTCGACATCTCGGGAAGCCTTGGCAGGCTTATTCATTCTGAGGCATATGACTTGGGGATAAATTTTAAATGCCTAGAGGGTCATCAGTGAGATCACATTGCTCCTCCACATCCAAGTACAGAGGAATGTGGGTCAAGGCGCAAGAGGGAGGAGGAGGCCAAGAGGGCAAAAAAACAAACAACACCTGTTGACTTGAAGGCTTTTGTGCTAACAGAGAAAGCAAACAGCTGGGTCACACTGTGTAACCTTGACTTTGAAAATAGCATTCATACATATGCTCTCTCCTTGCATTACCACATTTTTAGAAATGTAACTGGATTGGCCTGCGCCAGCTTTTTGTGAATTTGTCCCGTCACAGTGCTAGGTAGTGTTTAGTTTTGACTAACCAATGAAATCCAAGAAATCTCCAAGCTGGAAACAAGTTTCTTCAAGTCAGTTGAAAACATTTGTCAAATCAGAGGCAATTAGACGGGAAGTCCCAGTTTTAGAAGATCTGTCAATATATTAGCTGCTAGAATTTTATAAAGATATTTTAAAATCTTCTTTGCCTTATTACTAAATGGTCTTCAGAGTTAAGCAGGTTCTAAACGTCTAGTTATAATTTAGTGGAGCATAAATCTCAGAAGGTATGCAAACCTAATCACAAGTACCTTTTTTTAATCAGGTTGATACTGAAGAGAATACAGTGGTAAGGTTTGGGATGTAGTGGGGTATATTTTGTTTTAGGACTAATTGTATTCATACCATTCATACAAAAGTTTAGAACCACACCTCTTTGTCTTTCATTTCAGATATTTTCAGTCCCATTGCCAAAGGTGTCCAAAATCAGGCCCCCAGTCTGTCTCTACTGCCTTTATTTATTTGTGAAAGAATGGGGCATTCTAAAGAGCCCCTTGAACTCCAATATGATACTGTGATAGGATGCTGCTGATGCAGGAAGACAGTTCATGAAATTTCTGTCCTACTAAATATTCCACCATCAGCTTTAAGTGGATTATTGTAAAGTAGAAGTGTTTAGTGTGCAAAGTCACAAACACTTTGCTGACTCAGTCACTGCAGACCTCCAACCCTCCTCTGGCATTAACATCAGCATAAAAACTGTCCAAAGAGAACTTCATGGCATGGGTTTCCACAACCAAGAAGCTCCTGTAGGTGTAATGTATAAGTCCATAAAGTGTACCATTTTAATCTGATAAGGAAACTGCAGCAAAAACGGCTAGGTGCATTTATTCTCATTTGACAAAACATTTTGATTTGATCTTTGTCTGTACAGCAGTGTTGATCTCGTTCATGCTAGCTGCTGTTTTTGTCTCTGTTTTGTTTAAATGTGTTTAAGCTCAATATCACTGGTTGAAGATCTTTTATCTTTAAAATCAAAACCCTGCTTCATACATCCTCTAAGATCAATGGATGTTTTGTTCACACTGTGGGTTCCTAATAAAAATCTACTGACATGCTTTGAAGTTTCGGGACTGTGAGTAGGTGTTTTGGAAATGAAACTGGTGGGCAACAGATCGCTTAAAAAGAAAACACTCCTACCTGAGGACACGGTGACTTTGCCTTCACATGTGAGGCATCACACGAACACATGCCTACTGTGCATTCACACGCAGAAGGATTTAAACAAGCTGGCAAGTGATTAAGGCCCCTTTTCAACTGCACTCAAAAGAGCACTTGAGTGCTTAAACATTTCTTCACACTGAATGTGTGCTTGTAAGCATTCAACTGTCTGTAAGATGTTTTTTTAATGCTTTAATACACCCTAAAAACGTCTCCATTCAGGAACAACCTGTACAGATATTTGCCATTTTATATACATGCACAGCAGATACGGATACACTTCTGTACCTACATTATTACCTACAGTTTAGCTTTGGGCAGCTGCTCACAATCTTACTTATGAAAAGTCTGTTTCCTCTGCAGCAGTTCTGATTGTTACCATGGCAATGCAAGCAGTGAGAGGAGGAGGAGGAGTGAAGAGCGCTAACCTCGTTATTGGACCCCCCCTCCCCCCTTCAGGCCCTTTTGTCAAGAGCAGCTACACTGCTGGGACATGAGGGTTGCATTCTTCTTTTTCGGCTCAACAGAGTAAGAGGCACAAGTAGTTCAAGCACCGAGCACTGTCATCTTTTGTCAGAGTGCCTATTCTGTAACTCTGCATGGTCTAAAAAAAAAAAATCAGAAACAATAACTCAACATTTTGCAAAAATGTCATGTGACTGACCTGCAACTTGTACAGCTCTCTCTCTCATTTAGTGTTACCTGGGATGAGCTCCAGGATCACCATGGATGGGTGGGAAAATATACATATTTGCATTGATAAGATCCTGCAAGATAAGATCAATGCAAGTGTAATCTAGATCACAGAGTGGGACAGAAATGAGTGAAGTGAAATATATATATATAAAAAAAGTTAAAGTCATAGCGGTTGACCTAAAGTGTTGCTGAGGCTTTTGGAGGTTTACAGATAATCCTATGTGTAACCACCTAAAACTGAATTTTGGACATGAAAATGCAGAAAGTGTGGGCAAAATTGTTGGTACCAGAAGATCAGTGTAGTCAGTTTGTAGTCAGAGCTTTACTCAACAATCCTGTTTAAACCAGCTTTGGTTCCTTCAAAATGCAGTTTCCAAACCATTTGCTATAGTCTAAAAATGGAAATGTAAGGCAGTCTCGAAAAGGGAGATTTTAGACTATTATTGACTTATTTTATTAATTTAACTGCAACGATAAGCAATGGCAGGCACAAAGTCCAGAACTGGAAAACCCTAATCTACTATCTGGATATCCTGACTACACCGGACACAGTAAAAAGAAACCGCTGATGCTCCCAGAGGTTAAGGACCCCATTATACCCACCATGTTCTGCGTGGCAAACAGAACTGTACCACAAAGTTGACGTTAAACTGATATCGACTTTGTCAGTGTTGTCATTAGCTGCCGTTTTCGCTAACTCGTGCACCTCTTGATTTTTGTAACCTGGTGTGTTATTATATTTCCTGCCACCCGGTTAAAGACAGCATGATATGATGTCCCTGTGTTCGTGTTGTTGTTGGTCCAGGTTCAACACTGCAAGTGACCAGTGACATAGCTGTGATGTCATAGTTTTGCAATGTGGAAACACCATCACAACACACACCAAACCCTAACCCTGACTGCCATCCTATTTTTTCTTGAGAGTCCATCGACAGGCTTTTTCCACGATGCAAAACTATGACATCATAACAATGCAATTGGTCACTTGCCATGTTGAACCTGGACCAGCATTTACTACAATAATCAAAAACAACGCCCAATACGGGGATATGAGATACAATTGTGTTGGTTTTTACTATTTTACATTTGAAGATGTATGAGTGCTAATAGTAGTAGCTATAACGAAGACATAAGTCAGCAGTTTAGCCTCATTTCTGCAACCTGCTTGGTTTTAAAGTGGTAGTGGAGAAAAAAAGAAAGAAAGAAAGGCTTTTGTTGTCAAAATACAATCTAGTTTTATTGAATTTCTGGGCCCCATGAAACAGAGATAAACACATATAGAAATAAGATGTAAGACTACAACATGACAACAAACTAGGAGAGAAAAATCTCTAAAACTAACCAGTTAACACAGTGCAACCTGATATTAACCTAAAATGATCATTTTTCTACAGGCAAGCAAGCATCAGTAGTGTGACGTGGGAAGAAAAAAAAACAACCCTAACTTCAAAACACATACAAAACAACATAAAATGAAATGTACAGTACAAACATAGCCAAAAGATGGCGTTTTCTAGATATTCCAGCTTGAAATAAACAGCATGACTGATTGTCAAGCTTAGTCCTCTTAAATCATAATTTACATAAGCATTTTTAAATATGACTGTAAGACTGTGAAATAGTGTCCAAACTCCTGTAACACACTGCCACCAAAGCTCGTTTTATTTTGAGGTCTGCGGCGCGTAAATTAATACATGTAATTTATTCGTTATAACAGATGTGCTGTAGATCATACACGATGGGAGCTGTATCAGATCTCTCCTGGTAATGCTTTTTAAATTGGGTCACGCTCTACTTTGGAACCATCGAGTCCCTGCATTCACAAACTGTACTCCTCAGAGGAAGAAAAGGGGACGGGGGGCCACGAAGGTGTCGACAGTGCCAAGGACATAGGAGACGTACTGGAACAGCAGTTAAGATGCCGCGGTAGAAACAGAGGGATTGCATAGTTCGGCAGCATTGTCTTTCGCAGGTTTTCCTACCGAGCCTCCTAGTTTCCTTTTTAAAAGTACCTGCACAGCCATAAAACCTTGCCCCCCCCCCTCTGTGTCACTCCAGTGGCTTGTTAGAATAAGGAGCGAGATGAGAGGTCTATTTTTACAAACGAGGGGGTGAGGAAAAGTGAGACGGAAGGTGAGATTTTATGAGACAGAGGCAGGAGCTGAGTTTGTGTTGTGTTCACTGTGAGCACATTCTCGATCAAAACGCGCCGCGTTATGAAAGTTTCTCAGTGCCTTTTTGGTTTCGAGGGACGACCTTCGCTTAAAGTCAAGATATTTAAAGAAAGGAGGAAAAGAAACATTGAACACAAATTCAGTATTGCTAATCTATTATTATCTTCAAGTCTTTCTACTCGTTCATAAAGAAATTACGCTATTCACTACATTATATGAGTCGGTAGAACTTTCTGTCATTTCTGGAATGAAACTAATATCCTGAAGCAGGCATGGCGGGGGTCAAGCACTGGCCCACGGAAGGAGGAAAGACACGATAAAAACAATGAGAGAAACAGAGAGAGGTAATGACAGGAGGAGGATAAGAGGAAGAGAGAAGGACGACGGCCACAGAGACGTCAGTTTGGAGCCTCGGGTCACCTCATCAGGACTCTTCTGCTTCTCCACGTTTGGCCTGCAAATGATCAGTGGCCTGACCTGTGATATGCTCTCCTGAAAGGCAGACGCAGGAGAGAACTGAGATAGACCTCAATTTCTCTGTTTGTACTTCATTTTTAGACCCTAAATGAGCAGAGTAACTAATTAAAGCAACAGGGAAGTAATAGTATGAACCTGGAAAATTCTGTGCATTCAGTGAGTCAGAAAGTATTTGGATAATGACACTTTTCAGGGGGCAATTTTCTCTCTCTGTACACCACATAGTAGATTTAAAATCAAACAATCAATATTCAAGACTTTCAACTTTAATTCAAGGGGTTTAACAAAAGTACTGTATTAACTGCTTTACCATTTCTATAAAGATTAAGCCATATTCAAAGCAGTGTTGCCAACTTAGCGACTTTGTCACTATATTTAGCGAGTTTTCAGACCCCTTAGCGACTTTTTTTCTAAAGAAAGTCGCTAAAAAAACA